>NC_142407.1:4061845-4361845 GCF_059441095.1 Idiotropiscis lumnitzeri
TATGTAGCATCTTGCTACATTACATAGATAAATTATTTTTACACAAACACAGTTGGGGAAACTCTCATAATGAAAATCCACAACCCCCCTCATCGCCCGGCATTCGTACCACGTACCACACATGGGATGACGCGGTTGCGGTGCGTCTCGCCACCGAGCTGTCCTACTTATAAAAATCAAGAAATGTCGTACGATTAAACAAAAAATAAATAAATAAATCCACACATAAATGAAGCACGCTAGCAGTGCTATGTTTTTACAGGAGTGTGGAAGTAGTCAGTTTTCTTGTAGCTTCGCCTTCTCTAAACACTGACTCGTGATCCATGCATGTATTTCAATAGACAGTACCTGACCTTGAGTGTGGTGTGTTCAAGTCTACCGTCACAGAGCACTCCCCGCAAAGCACCGCATGTACCTGACGCGGACCTGTCCGCATAACCATTTTAAGCGACGAGAAACAATGAAAGAAGATGATTATTCCAGTCGTAACAAGTTAATACAGTGGCTATAATTACTTGACCGTAACAGTTTATGCAGAATTTTTTTTTCCCCTTAAACATTACTTAGCAAGTTAGTTATGCTCTCTTATAGCAGCAGATCAAATTTTGAGTCTGTGAAGCAAGAAAACTAAATCAACTAAAATGCGGGTCCTGAAGTGCAGAAAATGTTTTAACAGTATAGAACACCATTCACTCATCAGACAGGTTTTATTGGCAAGAGAAATGCCAATAAAAACTATGACCACATAACACTAGCAAAACAGCAGAGCTGTAAAATACAAACAAAATTGCTGAGATTAGTCGAATTAAAAACTATAAAAAAATAAATTAAAAAAAGACTCTTGTAAAAATAGCCACTTTCTAACCAAGCCTTCAATTACATGCAGAGATGTAAATATTGAAATAGTGAGGAACTATGGTAAACATAGCCGGGTCTAACTGTAGTTGTTAATTGCCACGTAAATAGCCTGCAGGACACACAGTACGGTCATGTGAATGTAGCCACTGCCCCAGATATGGGAGACCAAATCAATTTGGTATTTGCA
This sequence comes from Idiotropiscis lumnitzeri, assembly GCF_059441095.1. Taxonomy (NCBI): domain Eukaryota; kingdom Metazoa; phylum Chordata; class Actinopteri; order Syngnathiformes; family Syngnathidae; genus Idiotropiscis; species Idiotropiscis lumnitzeri. The sequence goes on from NC_142407.1 coordinate 4,062,891, forward strand.
ATGACGACGACAAGAAGCCGCGTTCCGCCAGTGGAAACCTTTTCTTACAGTCTGTGCCTACGGGGGTCTGAGCGGGGCGGGGAGGGTGGTGGGGGCAGGGTTACGGTGGTCGGTGGATCGGCCGCGTCGTTCATAGGCAGGACCAAGCGGGTGCCCCGGATGGCCACCTCGTGCTCGGCCAGTGCCAGTTCGTGATCCAGGCCCTCGTCAGCGGAGGACGGGCGGTGGCGCTTGACGCCGCTGGAACCCGAGCCGTCTGTACTGACAGTGACGTCTGCATACATGGAGCTAACACTGGCATCGTTCAGGATGAAGTCTGAGTCCTCGTCGTGGAGCGGCCCTTCGTTCTAGAGTGCAAAAAACAAAAAGTGGAAGAGACCCCAAAATCATGAAGATAAAGTATTTCCTACTAATGACAAGCATCATTACCTTTTCCCATACTATGCATATGCTGTCAATATCAAATTTACATGAGTCCTGAGTTGTTTTTCATGAGTAGTGGCAAAAAAATACAAATGAAAGAGATATGTGGTATATAAAAGCAAATGCTCAACAACACAAATTGCCAGTCATTTTAAGAACCTTCTAGTAACGCACCTCATCAAATGTGTTAAATAATGTAGTTGAAGTTCAAACCTCGTATGCTTGCGGGCTGGTGAGGCACCGTGCCAGTGGTCCGCAACAGGCAGGCAGAGTGGCAGTGAGAGGCGGGCCACTATGTGTCAGGAGGGGTTTCAGATAGCTGCGCAAATGGTGTCAAGGACCTTGAACATTTTTAAAAAAAATAATAAAATAAGGTAAAAATATTCATTAATTCAAGTCATTACGTTTTTTACCCTCTGCCACTGACAGAACTTTGCTGATACGCAAAGCTAAATCCACCTCGAAAGTCCATGAAATAACATGTAATGTGCCACAAGGATCATTTTCAGGCGCTTGCTGTTTAATTTATGCTCGGTGTTTTTATCAGGAGATACTTCATGACAAAAAACTATCTCCACATCTCCTCCTCCTCTGATGAAGATAACTAAGATGCTTCATTGTCAAGATCCTCTGGATTCAGCCATGCATCACAGGTCATTGTCATAAAAAGTCTGTGTAATGGGCGGTGGTTGATTTTAATGATGCAACAGACTTTGTGTTGCATTTTTTGTCTGAAAGGCACATTATAAATAAAGTTTGATTGTTACATCATGTACTGGTATGTGAATCGTGTGTGATTTGGCTCTGTCAGGGTCTTTCAGAAATACTTTAAATAGCACAGTAAATTGAATTTCCACTTGAAGGGTTGAATCACACAGTGCGCATCCACATCAAAGGATACTTGTGATCAAAGTTGTACCAAATCCTGAATGGCCAGGCGCTCTCATGCTTGGTATTCCTCCTCTGTGAGCCATCCAGCATTCCAGAACTCTGTCAAGCACAACATTACGTGCATCTTTTTTTTAATTTCACAAAGGAAAACCTATAGATTTCAAGCTGTGATACTTACCGAGTAGTCTTGATCAGAGTCCACACCAACGCTGAGAGTGGGGTGTGAGCAGGGAAGGGGGGGATGGTGTTGGACAAGAAAGGTGACAGTGAAATATTATTAAAAAAAAAAAATGAAATTACAGATAGGGGGACAAATTTTGTTGTGGCCCTTACGGAATACTCATGAAGGACAACATTGGCATGGTGCCACCTCCGCAGATCCACACAGTGAAGAAGACGATCAGCAATGTGGTAGAGAACATCATCTGGCGGGCGTAGGTGGCCGTGTCTCGGATGGACAGGGCAAATGTCATCGCCCCGCGCAGTCCTAGAGGGGAAAAGTGGTGCAAAAATAGATCAGGTGAGGCGAACCTACAACCTAAAGGCAAAAGATACATCTCAATAAATTGGAATACTGTGCTAAACTAAATTTATTTCAGCAGTGCAGTTTAAACTCATAGAGATTGACAATTTCCTGATTTAATTTTTATAATTAATATAAAAATTAGGTAGGAATTTACCCCTTGGAAAGTATTTTCCTTTGGGTTTCTGATGAACTTAATACCATACTCAAAAATATTGCCCTGCACCAGTATATACGAGACATGAGCGCATTTGATCCAATCTGCCAGTGCTATGCCAATCTAAAAACAAAATACACCCCAGACGAAAAAAAAAATAAAAACACAAACGATTATGCTAATTATGTATAAGAATAAAACAAATTATGCACGGTACATTCTTCAGATAACGTTTTTTTTTTTTTTTTGGACCGCCCAGTCATAAAAAACCTTGAACAACACTTTCCTCTGGTGGAGCAAAGAGGCAGAGTGGGATATTATGAGCCTTTTGCTCAATGGTAAAGATCATTCAACCCACTGGTAAAGGGGTGGGGGACACCAAGGCAGTCGTTCTACTAGTGGAGGGGTGTCAAACTCGTTTTTTGTGAACGGGCCACATCGTTGTTATGGTTTCCCTCAGAGGGCCATTATGGAAAGCCAGTTTTGAAATTAGAAGCTAGTAAGTAATTGTTTGTTCAACAATTTTGCAATTTATTTTAAAAGGGGAGGATTGGTGACAAATGAATGGCAATATCGCATGTTGTTAAAAGTGAAGAAAATGTGCTAGAAACAGGAAGTTGACATACATGATTGGCCCTTTACGGGCCACATAAAATGAGGTCGTCGGCCACATCTGGCCGCCGGGCCTAGAGTTCGACACCTGTGTACTAGTGCATTATATCCTCTTACTCAGGGGGACAAAGAGCATTCTAGTACATGGACCTTAAACTGGATAACAAGGATATGAATAAAGTTTATCCCACACTTCTCAGCAGCTGAAAACTCTAAAAGAGAATGCCTTTAATACTTTTTTTGCCCCGTCACTCTCAACGGTCCGCAACCAAACAGCCGGTGGTTGGGGAGCACTGTATTATAACGTACCTGCAAACATCATGACGTGCTGGAAATTGGAGCTAATTTTGTTCTTGCGGCCCAGGTTGAGCAGGAAGGACAATGGGTAAATGTTTGCCGCCCTGCCCAAGAACACTGCTACCTGCAGTAGAATTTTGGTTAAGGACAAAGCTCCATGGGTGAACAGTGAAAGAAGTATGCTGAAGGGATTAATGATGGGGAACACACTGTCACGTTATAAATGTCATAAAATCATGTATCGTCATAAATGCATATAGTAAATTTGCATGGGTTGTGATGCATTTCAAATGTCTTGTGACAGTGAAACAACTGGGGTGTTTGTCATAGCAGCGTAACAAGCAGACAAAATCAGTATTAACTCTCAAATACAGCAAAAGCATAGACTGTGAAAGATCAAAGCAGTGGAGTCGTGGAATTTAACCTAATTTCAATGTTGAGTAGCAGGCTAACAAAACACTGCATGGCGTTTAACATTTGTATTACTTTTGATGCTTGTGGAGATATTTACGTGCAATGAAGCGTTCTGCACACCTATATGTTCTGTCAGTATAGAAAATGTTCACCTAAACAATCAGTTAAAAATATTGGAAAAGGGTATTAAATTAAAATTGAGTATATATATATATATATATATATATATATATATAAAAATATATATAAATTTGATATCGACCGATATGACATACATGCCGACCGATGTAGTTTTCAGCCATAATCGCCCAGCCCTATAGTCATAGCAATAATATTTTCAGCTACCGGTACATGCTATATACCAGGGGTGCTCATTACGTCGATCGCGATCGACCAGTCGATCGCAAAGGTAGCATGGGTAGATCGCATGACATTAAAAAATAGACGTCAGCCTATCATTATCCGTCATGTGATTGATACAGGGCACCCAGTCAGATGACACCTGATTTTTTTTTTTTTTGTGACACAGAGGTCACCACGCATGCGCAAACAACGGTGATAAGTGCAGCACAACTAACAAGCTAGCGAGTTGGTTACCTCCAATTTTAAGCCCTCGTTTTATTCTCTTAAACTCAAGGGGGGTATAAACATGAGTGGGGGTGCTGGACCTTGTCAGAAGACAAAAACGTATCACTTTCATACGGAATGGGAGGAGGAGTTGCTTTTCACGATGACATTTTCGAAGTGCGTTTGCCTCATCTGCCAGTCTACCATCGCAATAGAATAGAATAGAAATCCCTTTATTGTCATTGTACTCAAGTGTGCAACGAGATTAGAGGGCTCCCCTCTCCAGTGCAATACCAAGGGAAGGGAAATTTTTGGACTGTTCATGGAAAATATGATACCGACTTTCCGCCGAAAAGCGAGCTGAGGAAGAGAAAGGTGAAGGAATTAAAAAGCCAGTCGTCAGGATAGTAGTCATTTTTCAGACAACTTACTTGTAAACCCAAAGCCGCCACAGAGATTGGCTACATCTACATACAATGTACAAAAAAATCATCGCTCCCTCTCCTGCTAGTGTGAGCACCCCTGCTATTTGTTATTAAACCAACACCGTATCACATACTTTTCTTTTGTCATAATAAGTTACAGTAAATCCCTTTTGGGCCATTTGATTTGGGGGGTTTTAATGAATGAATGAAAATGCACTCCCAGATAAACAGCAGAGAAGACCTCTTTGACAATGAGCTGAGTGTAGGATACAAAGGCCCCGATGATGAACAAAGGGTTGAAGACGTGCGACTGAAAGGAGAAGAGCGTCAGGCCCATGTAGGAGAAGATGAAGTTCTCTGCCAAGAAGTTGAGCAGCTCAAACAACTGTGTTGTGACAGGCAGACAAACAAGCACACAATGAGAACTGGGTCTGGTGTCTTGGGAGTGTCTGTTGGCATTCTTTTTTTAACGACATGCCCCAGTTGGCGCTTACCTGCTTGGTTCGATCCTGTGAGTCACAAGAGAGATTGTTGTAGGTGTAGTGAGCCTGAGTAATCCCGCAGAACAGCACGGCAACCACGCCTGGATTCAGACACATTCAGAATATGATTTGACAGTTTATCACAATATGAAAAAGATTCAACTATAATGATACGACTGTGGCACCAGTAAACCCGCAAGCCTCTGCCAACAGGAAGGTGCTCCAGGACATGAGGAAAAACAGTGCCGTCTCCAGCAAGGGGAAGTCCCTCAGCTTGGTAAACTTGGTCACGTGATGAAAAGTTAAAGAGAAATTAAAAATCAGAAGATAATATGCAATACTTACAAAAAAGCAAGGCAAAGGGAAGTGCAGACCTCTGAGATTATGATGGTCTCAACAGCAAATCAACTTTGGAGCTGATTAGAAACCCACAAAGAAGCCGCTGGCAGAATTCGTCACGTGAGGACAACTGTGCACTATCAATTAAACCTTGATTTGACATGACAAGGATCTAACCCTGCACAATGTACCCATCTGATCCATTTGACTGTTTTTTTTTTTTTTTAGTATTACCTGAGTAATGATTATTAACTAAATGTAATGAGAACACCCGATGAAGACTACCTACCAGTAGGTAATTAAAACCAACACTTGTGCCACAAATGACATTTGAATATGATCATTACATTACCTTCACATAATGAAACAATGTCATCTAAAGTTTCCTTGAGAAAATTCTACATTTAACTACAAAACCAACTTTTCAATAACATTCTTAAATTATTTCCACCAAGTTGTCACTGGTGGTGATATCAAATAAACCAGTAGTACAATAACCACACAAACAGGATTGTAGCTAATGGTTTCTGGGAGGCTAACACGCCGGGGACACAAACAACATGTGCAGCAATGACACGATAAGAAGGATATGAGCGCCGTCACCACACCGGTGGCTACGCCGAGAGCAAATGATCCACTGAAGACACCCAGAAAGATGCCAAAGGACTTGAGCAAGGCCATGGCCTCAAAGCTGTGGCTGTTGTCCCCCGTCGGCTGGTAGGCCACAATGGAGCTGAGGACCGGATAGACAGCATAAACATACAGACCAGTAGAAAGACCATAGGGGCAGCAACCACAAGAGGACAAGGGGACGGATCAAATCAACCCTAATCCATGAATATCTGATAACCTGTGATTTAAACAGATTAGTGACGTAAAGCATGGAGGGGGTTTTCGGTTTATGACGGGCGCATCGTAAACCAAGGACCCCCTGTATAGTGTAAAAATAAATTGCAAACCACTTGCGTTAACTGGAGTTTGGATCCAACAGTGATCTAAAAGGAAAAGCAGATTGTTTTAAATTTGGTATATTTCCTCAAATAGTTGCCTCAAAGGGTTGAGAACCAACTGATGCTATTCGAAAAACAAATTAAATCACCGGGAAATGTCACAAAAGCCTAATAACATTAAAAACTCAAAATGCTCATAATTTAAAACAATGAATATGCCATTGATTGTTGCATCATTTCTTTTTTACATTTTTAACTAATTTAATAGAGCTCTCAGAGGCAGTAAATACTGAAATACCTCTGAATTAAATAAAGGCCACACCTCAATTAAACACCTTTTGATGACTAATTAACTAATAATAACTAATATGTCTATACCATAATTTGTTCAGTGTTTCCACATGTGAAAAAAACAGTCCTTATTCAAGGAAAAAAAATTGTTAATAATTAATGAACCGAGCATTGAATAGTATTATGTGATGTGTGGAAACTTAAGTAGGAGAAAATTAGCTCTGCCTACAACAGCTCCACTAAATTATTGAGAAGAACCACATCTAAAAGGGCACAAAGGACACAAATATTGACTTTTTCTGTTACAGCTGCAACAATTCTTTGTCCAAATAATGCCTTCTCCTAAATATAGGCTACCTCAAAAAATAAAAACTTTTTACCCTCTACTACACAAAAACTTGTGTGCACTTTTTGAGGAAATATGTTATGACTCATTTTGTGGATCCCAATATGCCACCACAACAAAACACAAAGCCCAACCACCCACTGAGGAATGACTGTCTGGTTCTTCCCCAGCCATTCTTTATTGCCCTCCGGCCGCACAATTCGAGCACCCCGCCTCCTCTGCTTCTCCAAGCGGAGAAGAACACTGCATGCATACGTACGAGTAGGTGATGAACGACACAGACGAATGAATGGAAGGCCAGCAGTGGAATGACAGGGGACTTGTGTTAGTAAAATGATTATCAGTAGAGGCTTTGCAGAAACCGAGTGGGATTATGGGAGTTTGTGTTGATTTGTCCGTGGGGTGTCAGAAAAACTTACGACGAGAGGACGATGGCCACGGCATCATTGAGCACGCTTTCCCCAAAAAGTAAAGCATACAAGTCCACGTCGACCTTCAGCTCATTGAAAATGGCCAGCACTGTGACTGCAACACAAAGAATTGGAATTTTCAATACCTCTTTTTTTTCCAGATACCAGTATGAGTAGTCACTCATTGAGTCTGCCCGGATACCAAGTACCGAAAGCTTTAGTACTTTTGATATATACAATATAATTAATATAGAATGACAAAAAAAAAAATAAAGATCTTTCTTTCTGAAGTTGAGTTACTGATGTGTCAAACCGCCGACCAGCACAAACTGCAGCCGAGGAGGAATTAATGTCGGATTTCATTTAAGGCCTTCAGCATCGTGGCTAGGATCAACAGCCCCATGAGATCCTCTATTTTAAAATAAGGCTGGTATCAGCCTGATAGTGATACCTGGTATCGGTACTCGGCCATACCTAAAAATTAGCTTCTTATACCAGAATGAGTCCAAATAAAACATGGCATTGTTGGGAAGTCAGTAAATTTTAATGGCCCAGAAGTGGAACCACCAACATTTTCTGGAATGAGAGAATTCAATCAATCAACTGTCATCACGTTCATCATGAAATACACAAAAGTCATATTCCAAAAATACTGATAAAAAGTGACCCTTCATATTACATAAGTCTATCAAGTCTTTGAACAGTAAAAAGTTTCATTTAACATTTACTATAAAATGGTGAAGTTCTCCTTTTATTTATATTACATTTGGGAATGGGAAAATATTACTTAAAACATTCATGTACTATTCATTTGGTTTTTATGATGTCGAAAGTGTGAGCCTGGAACTAATTTATTCAACTAATTTCCCTATGAGACCAATGTGTTTTTAAATGAGAACAACAAAGAAGTCAACCAGCCTCTTGATTGATCCTGAGGGGCAAAAAAATCATTAAGCTAGATAATGCTTCAAAAGGTCTCACAATTTAGTTGTTTTTTTTTTAATGCCAGTGCTGTACCTGGGTCTGTTGCTGATACAATGGCCCCAAAGAAGAGACAGTCGGTGAAGTAAAAATCTCCCCCGAGCTGGCCTACTACTTTCATGAAGGACACAAATCCGTACATGATGAGCCTGGGAGACATTACAGGAAGTTATCAGACACTGGGAGGCTCATTGTCGTTACAGTATATGAATATGAATAGACCACTTACCCAATAATAAAGCAGGAGATAACGGTTCCCATGAAAGCATAGGCCAGGATGGAACCAATGTTGCGGAAAAAATGTCTCTGACACAGACGAGACATTAATTAAAATATATAACTTATTGTACTAGAACTCAGTCTGAAGTCACAATAATATAGTACAAAGACAACACAGTGTTGGTGAGCAAGCTTCAGCTCTTGGGCAATATTCGGCCCGCAAGAGCACTTGATTAAGCCTGCAATGAATTCTTAAAGGGGAAGTAAACCAAAACAAATGGTTTGCAATAGTATGTTCCAGGTGCCTTTACTTGTCTAAACATGGCATTCTATTTATTATTTAATTTGTGCAATACGACTAAAGCGGCAAAATCCACCCATTTTTAGCCATTTCTTGGGGTGGCCATTTTGTCATTTTCTGTTGACTGAAAATAACATCACACTTGCTCAGGGCTCAGGCAACAACTAATCACGACTCACCTGTTCTCAGAAGTTGAGCCATGATTGCTCGTTATCTGAGCCCCGAGCAACTGTCATGTCATTTTCAGTCGACTGCAAGTGGCAAAATGGCCACCCCCTGAGATGGCTAAAAATGGGTGGAATTTACATCTTAAGTCATATTCCACAAACGCAATATTAACCAAAATGCCATGTTTAGACGAGTGATATTCCATAGAACATTTTTGGGTTGATTCCTCTTTAAAACAAATAAAAAAATGGTAATAAAAAGCCCCTGAAACAACAAATTGGGTAGATTTAATGATCATATAGTGTGTCCCAACACATTTATCCACATATTGTCTCCAGCACAGATAACTTTTAATAATAGTCTCTTAGATCACCTTACCCGTTTTAGACTATAGCCAGCATGGAATATGATTGGGGGTAGCAAAATGTTGAAAAAGACTTCTGGGTCAAAAGTAACCTGAGGAAATGTGAAAGAAAATAAATAGGGTTTTAGTCTATTTTGTACAGTCACTTTGCAGTTCTTATCAAGGATTTAACAACTTCAGATTTCCTTGTAGTTGACTTAGACTTACTAGGCACGGAACGTTTTGCCTGCAGTCTCTATATACAAGCTCACTCGCCCTGCCGTAGACATATAATGCTCCCCAATGTCCCCAAGTGCACTTGCCCCACCCCCTGACTCAGTCTTACAATCACATTCAGCAGCCGTCAGTGCCTTGCAGACAGTCAGAAATTGCAGAAGTGTAACTCCAATCCATGTTACATAATTGCAGGTTTGCAACTCACCACGGTACTTTAAAAAAAAAAAAATCACGGGAGAATATGTTTTTGCAATATTGTGTTGAAGCGATGTTAGATACGACAGTTCTAACAATTTCGGACTGTCTGTGAGGAAAAGAAGGTGTCTTGAGTGTGATTTGTTATTGGATGAATGAATGAATCGGGGTTGGGGCAAGTGAAAGGAAGAAGAGGAGGAGTGTGTCAGCGTGTGTCTGCCTACCACCTGTTCCATTCAGCGAGGCGTCCATGTCAATAATGCCAGAACACGTGATTGGCAATTAACTGACTTCAAGCTCTCTAACTGTCATTGCATATAAACATACAAAAAACAATTAATACAACCTAAACAGATAAAAATAAAAACATGTACATTGAGAAGTATTGATTAAAGAGCATCATAATGAAAACTTTAAAATACGAACAATAAAATGTTAAAATATATTATTTATGACATTGAATGTTCAATAAATTATAGAAATAATAATATAAAAATAAATAATGACAAGGGATCGCCTTGCCTTTCTCAGCATCTCATCATCCTGCACTTGGTGGCCTTTGACGCGGCTGACTTCGCCCTTCAGGGTGTACTCGTAGAATCGACCGCTGACGTTCACCAGCAGGGTGGCAGGACTAGCGTTCACCGCGCAGCCCTGCACAACATCGCTCATGCTCGGTGGCACGTGGACGCCAAATCGCAGGATAACACCCACCAGAAGGCCTTACAGGAGGGAAAGAAAGAGTCAAGTGGCGGTCAAAGGTTATCTACAAATGTAATATTAGGAATGATTTACTGCCATCTTGTGTGGAGGATTCCATTATTTTGCCAGTGTATACAGTGAACCCTCGCTACTTCGCGCTTCACCTTTCGCGGCTTCAGTGCTTCGCGGGTCTAAAAAATATTCGGGGGCATTGTTGTTTCGCCGAGCGGCACGAGGGGGCGCTGGAGCAGTTAGATGGCCGGCGTGCGCCGAAGAGGAGAGTGGACGAAGAAGAGCATGTTCCCCCGGACACGATTTGGGGCGACGTTTCGCGCGGTTCGGACCGTACCAGAGCTCCGGAGGAGGCCGGCGTGCGTGGCAGTTAAGCCGAAGAGGAACAACTTCCGCCCGGGCACTAGCGGGGCGACATTTCGCTCCGTGCGAGAGCTCCGGAGGGGACCGGCCGGCGTGCGTGGCAGTTAAGCCGAAGAGGAACAACTTCCGCCCGGGCACTCGCGCGGCGACATTTCTTTTCGTGCGAGAGCTCCGGAGGAGACCGGCCGGCGTGCGTGGCAGTTAAGCCGAAGAGGAACAACTTCCGCCCGGGCACTAGCGGGGCGACATTTCGCTCCGTGCGAGAGCTCCGGAGGAGACCGGCCGGCGTGCGTGGCAGTTAAGCCAAAGAGGAACAACTTCCGCCCGGGCACTCGCGCGGCGACATTTCGTTTCGTGCGAGAGCTTCGGAGGAGACCGGCCGGCGTGCGTGGTAGTTAAGCCGAAGAGGAACACCTTCCGCCCGGGCATGAGGGGAGCGCGAGGCTGTCAGTTATGAATGAATAAATAAATAAATGAAAAATGCCACCTTTCATTTCACAGGGCACACCGGACGGCGTACCAGCAGGTAAAAGTCGAAGTAAATAAATAAGTACAAAAAGAGGTAATTGAATAAATACAAAAATAATGGCTGGAGTATAAAAAAATAAGTTTTAATAATAATTTTTTTTTTGTTATAACATGAATTTCACTCTCTCTCTCTCTCTACCCGTATGTATATATATATATATATATATAATTTTTTTATTTTTAAGCATTTTTGAAGGTGCGCCACTACTTTGCACATACATATATATATATATATATATATATATATATATATATATATATATATATATATATATATATATATATATATATATATAGGTGCGAAGTATATATTAGTATTTTTATTTATTTATTTATTTTATTTTTTTTTAAGGTGCGCCGCTACTTCGCGGATTTTCAGTTTTCGCGGCTGGTCTCGGTCCCCATTAACCGCGATAACCGAGGGTTCACTGTACATGCATGGCAGGTTGATTGAACACTCTAAATTGCCCCTAGATATGAGTGTGAGCGCGGATGGTTGTTTGTCTCTGTGTGCCCTGCAATTGGCTGGCATACAGTTCAGGGTGTCCCCCGCCTACTGCCCAAAGATAGCTGGGACAGGCTCCAGCGCCCCCCGCGACCCTAGAGAGGAAAAGTGGTATAAATAATGGATGGATGGATATTACAAGTATTTCTGATAAATATTTACTGCAGCTATTAAATTTCAAGATTTTAAACACCAGTTTGTGGAGAGATGTAAAAATACGGTGAGGTATGCTGAATTACCACCATACTGACCGTTATATTATTTGTTTCATATTTAGAACCTGTAGATGTTTTTCATTCTAGTACTACTTCATGTTGTTGTAATGTATTATAAGGATTAGTGCTGTTCAGTGTTTTTTTTGTTTGTTTGTTTGTTTTGGAGTAGAGGGGCAGATTAATAGCATTTGCATTTTTCATTTCAATGGACTGGTCACATTCACGTAACCACAGCACAATAAACTGTCAAAGTAGCTTGGTGCTTCACTATGCGCAGCTAACGCTATCATAAGTATCCAGTTAGCTAGTTAGCATAGGCACTACACGTTGGGTAGCTCAAGGCTTGTGCTCTTACCATAGATCATGGCGAGTCCCGTTTCGTGCAAGAACCTAAAACGCCTGTGCTTGAAGAGCCATATCGTGAGAATGGTGAGCGTTAGGAGCATGATGAATATGAGCAGGTTGGCACTGTCTTGGCGGTGGCTTTCCTCAGCCAGCCTCTCCGTTGCGACGTTGTCCATCGCGTCGCCCTCACCTCTCCCGACCAGGACGAAGGACAGCAACGCAAAAGACAGGGACCGCAGCAATGTCGGGGATTTAACGCCTAGGGGACTTATTAGCGGAGACGCCATTGTGGCGCTAGCGTTTGTAGTAGCAACAGTAGTAGTAGCTGGCAAAGTGCAATGCCCCCGTGACAGACCACAACAAACAGATTTAATTTCCGTGTAGATTTCAAAATTAAAGAACTCCTGGTTTTGCAAAATAAGAGTATTACCTGGAAAACATAAAACATTGTAAAACAAATAATACTTATAAATACGATATAATACAGTACAATCATTAGAAATAAATTAAATATAATAAATCATGCCTCAAAATCTGTTGAACGGCGGTGGTTGGTCGCTACGTACTTATCAAAACTGTATTCAATACAATACAATACAATATCCAATTTATATCCACAAAGGTAAATAATCGTGGACATACAAACATTTATAAATCCTAATTAGAGTCTGGATAGAGCCAATCAACAAAATTTACTGTTGGTAAATACAATGAATTGTTTAGCTGCCATGCATCTGTTTTGACTGACATAAGTAGACCAAATATGGTCAGACAAATTGAACCTAAAAATACACATTTTTAAATCATCCATCCATCCATTTATTTTATGTTCCGCTTATTTCCACTATAATTATATCCCATCTGACTTTGGGTGAGAGGCTGAATGCATCCAGGGCTGGTCGCATTCCAATCCAAGGGATAAATTAATGAATATATTTAATTTTATATAATTAATATTTTAATATACTGAATAAATACATAATTCAGATTTATTTATTTATTAGTTTGGTTGGTTGGTCAAACGTATTTTAGTAGGAACTAATGCCTTCAATTTGCCTGAGCCAGTTTTATGTGCTTCCTGTTTTTGTGTGTCAAAACAGTCATTTTTAGAGCAAGTCAGACGGTCTAGTGGTTTCCTCTCCTGACTTCTGTGCAAGCAGTGTGGATTCAGTTTCCACTGTTACAGTGTTAGCGTGAGAGCGATGATGTCCGCCAATGCTCCTGCAAATGGCTGGAGACCCAACCAGTGTGTAGTCTGCCTTTCATCCAAAGTTGGCTGGAATTGGCTCCCGCGATGCTCAAGAGGTGGTATAGAAAATGCATTGATGTACATTTTCAAAAATACAATTAATCAATTATTATTCACTGTAAAACATTCCATTGGCCCAATCTGAACATATTCAACAAAAAACACTGAATGTGATGTAAAGATCAATTGTTTTAATATTTGGCTGGATTTGGTTTTAAAAAAGAGACTTCCATTTAAAACATGTAGCAAAATGTGTGTTCTACATTCACAGGTAAAGCTCCACTTCAGTCTCAATTGAGTGTACGTTAATATCTTCAAAGTAATTTCCTCTGACAGGAAACAAAAAACCAAAGCCTGCAGTCACACATGATGAAAGGTGCTGCCAGACTGATGTGCCCATTCTGTATAGTGACTTCCTCATAAAGACTGAACTTCTGTAACCAACCTCAAATAGTAACATGTGTGGGCTTTATCTTGTCAAGTATTTCATGACTAAAGCCAGTTGGCAGGGGTGATATTTCAGAGTAGGCCTACAATCCGAATAACGTTTGGCCGAGCAGGATAAATGTGGCCAGTAATCTTTTAAGTTTTCACATAGTGATAATGTAGTGACTGATTACCCCGGCAGTTTCCGCTGACAGGAAACAGAAACCACTAAAGCCAAACGAAGTAAAAAACTCAAATGTGACGCATTCCCCACAGATGTAGCCGTCGACCCGCACCTACGCTGAAAGTATCTGCGTTCTTATGCTCCGTAATGCTAAATAAATTGTTGATACTTCTCTGTCTGGTGGGACCTGATTTTGCCAAAGAACCCCCAGGTAAGAACTTTTGACTTTCTATTTAATTAAGCGAAATTTGGATTACGCTGCAGCCTGTTTTTATTCTTTACAAAGTCATTTCACAATTGATGGAGATTATAATGTCTTGTGTTCACAGCAACGTATTTAATATTACAACTACACTGATCATTTTTTTCCTGAACCACAAACTGATAACATGGCGGAACAGCACTAGTGAAACTAAACGTGATCAGTCACTTAAAAAAATTAATAGATTTTACTGTAAAATCCTATACAATAATCTGAGTGTTGTTGAGGAGAACTCTGACTTGTCAACTACCTCTATTTAATAAACTAGTTTTATTAGTTTCAATGTCAGTTGGCTTATGAATTCATTTGTTCAGGACTCAAACTGTCATCATAAAACTATAATCATCACAGCGATTGTTTTAGTTAGCATTTTGTCTTACAAATAGAAAAAAATTACAGTATTTGTGGAACGTGTTTTCGTCACGCAAAACCCTCTGCATATCAAAACAAAACAATGCTTTGAAATATTTGACTGTACTTTCTTTTGAACATTTTCATTCAACGTACCAATATGGAGAGCCCACAGAAACAAAAAGGTTTTACAGAATTTGTTTTACTGTATTTCTCTTGGCAGATGTCGACTGTGTTGTGTTGCATCTGGAGTCTGTTAAATGTACCTGGAATAGACAGGGCAATCTAACAGTCAATTACACCTTCAACAGCTGGTGAGTTAAAATAAAATGGTTTGAATTCAAATGAATTGCTCAAATTCAAATGATTTCGAGTGCGTGCCTGATAAATATGTGCTTTGTTTTAACTGAATAGCTGTATAGCAGATAAAATGTTCCTGGAGTTACTTTTTGTATGTGGGGATTTTTCTTACACAGGTTTCAAGATGAAAAAGTCAGAGCATGTGAGGTGTACCTGACAAACTACAGTATAAAAAACGGCTGCATTCAGCCATATGGTAACATAAACAACAGGTTTAGAACATTTCACATGCAACTGGTGCATGGCAACGACACTTTTCTGATGACTGATGATGACCTTAAAAGCAAAGGTAAGTGTACTGTAATTATTACAATTTTTACAGCAAATTTATTATTCCAAGCTGTAGGATGGATACACCATATTTAACAACTAGTGATAATGTTGTTTTGAATACGGCACTTTGCTTTAATCAACTTCATTTATTGCTCACCAAGAACCACACCTGAAACAAAGGGCTGGACATAATGATTCCTCATAAAATACCCCAAAAAAGTAATGGTAAAAATAATCGTGAATAAATGAATAAAATATTCTTTAAAAAATATAGATATAAAGTATACTATACTTACAAATACAAATACAAAACCAATTGCTCACATGTAAACACTCCCTGCAGTGCATATTCAGCGTGCATATTTATTTCAAATAAATGTTTCTGGCCACTTTATATTGAACATATGGTCCTTTTGTTAAAATAAATAAATACATGTAAAAAAGCACTTTTAAAAATTATAGGGGGGTTTCAGTCCCCCTAAAACACCACTGGCCTCCATTAGGACTTTAGACCAAACTATTTGTGCTTATGTTGGCTGCCTGTTGTTCTATCAGCAGCCTGTTAGTGTTCTTAAAACCTGGCCAAAATTTGAGTTTCAGTAAATTTATACTTGTTCAATGTGATTAAGCAAGCATTAAATGCCAATTACATACTAAATTCTAAATAATCCTGGTAGTTTATCTTAATCTACAACAGATATCTTAATCCAACAACAGAGGTCCTCAATACTCAGACTCAGATTTGATTATTTTGTCCGTCACTTGCAATTTAAAAAGCGCAATGAACTTTTGGTAGTTTTTTCTTGTCATTATAGTAATGGATGTATGCACACAGTGACAGGAACTGAGTACCATTGCTTGTGGGTGGACGGCAAGCGAGGACTAAAGTTCAGTGCAAACAGATAGTCTTGTTTTAAAAGTGAAAAACTGTGGATTAAAGCTGTTTGGAATAGTTAATATTTGTTCAGATTTTTTTCATTCAAGATATTTTTAAAAATATACTTCACAAAGTGATAAAGCGTCAATTAAAAAAATTCAAATCCAAACATTTGATAATACTGTATGTATTGATTTTTTTTTCATATTCAGCACTTTGCAAAAAAAAAAAAAACTAAACAAAACAAAACCTGATTTAATATTATTTTAATAAATATTTAGAACTTCCCATTCAGTGTGAATAAAATTGAAATCAATACTACTGTCTTATGTTATGGTTCCAAAAGAAAAGACAAAAACAGAACAGAACTTAATGGAAAAGGGCACAAAAACATCCAACTGACTCCCTGCTGTGGCCGCAGGGCTGATGACCGGGATCTGATTACAAGTGTGTGCCTCCTTGCTAAATTCCCTCCTGTGCCACCAAGGAAAAACAAGAAAAAACACAGGGCGCGGCCATCTGAGAGAAAAAGCAAAACCCAACTCAGATTGCATCAATTTTATCTCTTGCTTGAGGACCCTTGCTCTAGAGCAGGGGTCTTTGATCCTGTTCTTCGAAGGCCACTGTCCTGTCTGTTTTTCATCTCTCCCTGCTGCAACACACCCAATTAAAATGATCAGGATCATTGTCCAGCTTCTGCGGACCTTGGTGATTATCTGATCATCGAAACGGGTGTGTTGCAGCAGGGAAAGATTGAAAACAATTAGGACACCGTCCCGCGAGGAACAGGATGGAAGACCTCTGCTCTAAACATATCAATCAGTTAAAAACGTTTATATTTTGATCTGATATGCTTGTATTGAGAGAGTCTGAACATTTTACTGCATTTTTTAAAGTAATAAAAATCAGTTTTTATTTTTTATTCTGTTTTCACAAGATATTTACACCCTTGCATAATTGACAACTAAAGGACAACCATTCAACAAATTACATTAAAAAAATTAAACTTAAACACTGCTGCGATTGG
Source organism: Idiotropiscis lumnitzeri (assembly GCF_059441095.1). Classification (NCBI taxonomy): domain Eukaryota; kingdom Metazoa; phylum Chordata; class Actinopteri; order Syngnathiformes; family Syngnathidae; genus Idiotropiscis; species Idiotropiscis lumnitzeri. Next base: position 4,080,141 of record NC_142407.1, read on the forward strand.
CGGATGACCAGTCCAGGGTGGACTGCTGGAAGCTAGTTGGGATAGGCCCAGCCACACCCACGACCCTCGTGAGGATAAGCTGCTCAGATAATAAACGGATGAATGGATTTAAAGACAAAATAATTAATCATTTTGGACTTAAATGTGTGTGTCACGTGCAGTGAAGTTAAATCCGCCAACCAACCTGACTGTTCAGAATGGATCCGATTGGAATCTCTGGTTCTATTGGAATCAGACTTTTGCATCATGTGTAGAAAATGAGGTTCACTACAGGACCAATTACAAGAAGTGGGATGTGAGTAACATCTCCAGTCACTCTATATTTTCTTTGTGATCTGCACTACCTTTCCATTTGAAATACTTTGTGCGCTCCGCAGACATATACAGTCAATCGAGGGAAGCTAAATTACTGCATCAACTTGCCCTCTAGTCGTTCCCGGTATGAGCTTCAGGTGAGAAGCAGATTACATAAAGCATGTGGAGCTTCAGTATGGAGCGACTGGAGTGAGATTGTGATGTGGGGATCAAACTACAGCACAGGTAAAAGTATTCACTGAACAGTTGGGAAAGTCAAATAATCGAATTCACAAACCTTTTTCTCCTTGTCACAGAAAGTGACCCAGGCAATGGTTCCATGTTTGTGTGGATAATTGTATACGTTCTGGCTCCCGTGATACTCATCCTGATGGTCGTGCTGTTGCTACGTTATGAGAGGTGAGACGGACCACGTCTGTGCTTCCCCCTCCAATATCACGGTTCTGTGTCACAAAAACAATGGTGTGCCAACAGCCACAGTTTCGTCCATACTTTGGTTTTAATGTCACACTTTGGTTTACATTCGGTACAGTAAAATGTAAAACTAGTGGCGGGCTGTGCATTTTGGTACTTAGGCCTCAAAGGGGAGTGTATCCACTTCCAAACATGGCCACTCTCATGTGATAATAATATATGCAGATCACTACAGACATGTCTTGCTAGTCAAAGTTGACTGTAACACAGTGGTTCTCAACCTAGAGCTGGGCGATAAACCGAAAATTTACCGTTACCGAAATTTAATACAATGACCGACATCATTTTGCCCATGTCGGTAAATTCGGTGTTGAAAAAAAAAAGAAGTGTTGTCTGTCTGCGGCTATGTTGATGCCCCTTTAAGACGGCTACAGCGGCTTTAGTCACGTGACTCCACTCAGCTGAACAAAAAAAGAAAACAGACGACGCGGTCGTAGCTGGGATTTCAAATCAAGAAGCGACTGACACGGCTCAAGACGAAGTAACGTTAGTTGAAGTTGTTCATGTTGCGCTTGTCCCGAAAATAAATTCGACATCTGTCGTTTAGAAATTTTTGGGGTTCCATAAAGACGATGTTTGAGCAAAAGAACACGAACTGCAAAGTGTGTCGTAAGCACCCAAAACAGCGCGTCCAACTTTTTCTTTTTCACCACCCACAAGACAACCATGCCGTGCTGAAAAGTTCAAAGTGAGAAGCAAGGTTCGACCAGTGACAACAGCCCATAACGGAGGCGACACCATACGAGAGAACGTCTCAGAGGTGGACGCGATAGCCTAGCACATAGCTAAAGATTTAGCTCCTCCAGTTACCGTGGAGCGCACAGGATTTAAATGCCTCATGAAAGTAGCCGACAAGAGGTACGAAAATATTTGTCGCAAACCGTACTTCCCAATATGGACAACATCGGGACGGGAGTTTAGACATGTCAAGCATTTTGCGTCCACATCCGACTTGTGGTCGAGTCGCAACATGGATCCCTGTTTGAGCCTGACTGTGCATTACATCGACGACAAGTGGCGACTGCGCACCAGAGTACTCGAGACAGCACATTTTCCCGATGATGCACACTTGTTTATTTGCATTGAATTTTTTCCCATTTTATTTAGCATTTTATTTGCCGACCACACTAGCTCCTTTGCACATAGCATTATTTATATTGTTTACAAGAGACCTTCACACAAATCTAGGCCTTTGCACATGGCATTACAGCACCTTGGCACAATCTATTTGCAAAAAAAGATTTTGCGAGAGGTACTCCTTTTCTCCTGTTCTTTGTGACATTGTTCAAGTCATGCAAAGCAAGCTACTTGGAATCTTTATACAAATTATTTTTGTACTTTTTAATTTTCATTGAAAGTAATGTGTACCAGTTGGTCAATAAAAAAACAGTTAATATGCATTTCCTGCATTTATTTTGATTTTGGTCCACGGGCGGAAATTTATCGTACATTTATCGTTATCGAGGTAAAATTGCTTAATTTATTGCAATATTGATTTTAGGTCATATCGCCCAGCCCTATAGAATTAACCTTTTTTTATCAACCCCCTGTGTAATATTTTTTTCAGCCAAGTACACCTTAACCAGCGCAAACCATTTTGGGGTAAAAAAAAAAGACTTAAAATACGCCATCAGTGTCTGATTTATTAAACTTTAGAACCTTTTAAACTTCATTTGGATCGGTCCACAAAAAAAAAAAAATCAGCATAAAGTAATCTGTGTGAATAAATCCAAATAAAACATAATCTTCAACATACAATCGGGATTTTGCTGACTCCGGTTTTTACGCTTATGCTTCAACCACGTCTTGATTATTTGCGTCTTCAAGTGCTTGACAGGTAACGAGAGATGGCATGTGACAAGTTGGATTGAACCATTCTAGTTTGGGGGATAATCTGGGTTTTTAAAATAATGAAATTGAATAAATACTGAACAGAAATTTTGTTTTATGAACTTCTATCTTCTTCCTGAAACATCTGATAAATTCAATAATTATTTTTAAAAGCTTTTTGCAGGTTTGTTTGTTTTAAAATCTTGCATAGCCCCTGGAGTTCTTTCAAGTACTCCCAGAGGTACGCATACCCCCATTTGAGAACCACCGCTATAACAAGTTTAGCTCTGACCAATCAATTGGACCATATGAAATCTGAGGTTGAAGAAACAAAAATCATCCCATTGCTATGAAGTACATTCCTGAACATTTAGAATTTGACTACATACATTATATCCTTACAAAAAAATGTCCGTGATCTGTTGTTGACATGATTACCTTCAAAACTCTCCCTAACCTCCTCACATAGGTTCAGAATCATCTTCATTCGTGTGGTACCGAAACCATCCCTGATTCCTCAATACATTGAGGTAAGGAGCAACCAGCTATTTCTCCGTCGAAGTTCAATCATATCGTTATATAGAATACTATAAACAAAATGTAAAAAAGATTCTGTTAAGCCTCATTCACATATTTGTTTCTGAAGCCTTGGCTTCAAATCCCCAAAGGCCTTAAAGAAGGTTTCAAGGCAAGCTACCACGAGCAGGCCTGTCCTGTTCGCGAGTAATATCAGCTCTCCCATTGACCAGTCTGACAGCCAGCACTCCAACTGTTCTACCTCCGGTTCCCCGCACCCCAAACCAAACAGACCACTGCATCCTCCTGTCTTCCTCGTCCACCTTCAGTCTCTTCCTCTTCTTTTCTTACTCAGTAGCGAGCTAAATTTCTTTTACCACCTGGTTAGGGTTTCAGACACCATGATGTATTGGAGCAGTTTAATCAGAAAAACATGAATGAAACAAATTATTAAGTGCAGATCAGGAGAAAACAGAAGTAAAATTGCTGACTATACAGACAGCACTTGCTTCTGTCTTGTCATTTTTTTTTTTTTCTGTTATTAATGTGCTATTGATGGATTTGAAGAAACTGAGACTTGTAACTGCTGGATAAACTCCATGTATCACTTAATATTTTCAAGTTTCTCAATAAAATTAACAATAACTCTCACAAATGGATCCATCATTTTTGCATTGGCACAGGACAAATCATCCATATCAGCATATCCAGGAGGTTCCATTTCTACAGCGTTCATCACAAACAACCATTAACCGCTGCTATCACAGTAATATTGTCTACATAAAAAAATAAAACACTATTAGGCCAGAAATATTTTTTAAAAATCAGAAGCAAAACAGTAAACCTGATCGTGATCTCTTGTGCTTGAGAATATATTCTTTCCCCGCTAAGCAAACTAGTTCATTGAACCATTCGTAACCTTAAAACGTACGTTGGTACCATGATATACTGAGGAATACATTGCAGAATGTACCATACCATACCAAAACAATACTATCCAATGATGAACACCCAAAATAATTATTACATTGCGGTATTGTTGTACTACTCTTGGCAAAACATTATGAATATATTCTGTTAGTCCCTAATTACAGGCTAATCATAATATATTGATGTTGTTTTTTCCGCATAAGGCTATTTATAACAACATTTTAATTCTGCATTTACCTTATAAAAAGGAGTAATCTGATCTCACTGGAACGGATCATAGAAGTACACTTCGTATATTTTTTAGATTTATATATTTTCGGGAATATAGTCGTAATTTAGGACAATGTATTTTTAATACTTTATCCTTGTAGTTAATTCAAATTAAATCTTAAAAAATAACTGTTTTACTTGACAATAACCGACTTTATTCTGTAAATGTTATGTTAATCTTGAAAATATGCAGCTTGTTTTCAAATTGAATATCATAAATAGATGGTAGGCAATATGCTCAAATTGCTCTTTGAATCTTTCACTTATTGGCGAATTTACTGCCATTTAATAACTTGCAGTTATTTTTTTGCTATTTCATTTAAAATCAGTTCTGGTCGTGTTATGTTCCTCTGTTAAGACTTGGGAAAAATTTGGTTTTTGACCTGGAAAATATAAACCCTCCTATTCGGAAATACAACCCTTGTAATCTTTTGTACAATGCTCTGATCTTGCATTTGAACTCGCATGCAATACTCATTTCAAATGTCAGAAAGTCCAGACCTAATCCGGTTGTCTCTATTAGGAGAGTCCTGAGTGGGTGTCCAGAGTGGGTGTCCAACACAGCACTGAATTAAGTTACCACATGTTCCTGTTTCAAGAAGGGTGGGGCGCAGGGCGGCTGTCCCCGGCTCGAGGAGACTCTCAATCAGCTAGTTCCTTAGCTGAACCCGTCAGCCGACGCAATTAATTGATGTATCCGCGTGATATTTGCACATTTTCGGCGCATCCACTTTCCAGTCTGACGCTTTTTCCAGCGTGAGAGAAACAATTACAGCCCGACAAAATGTCAGAGTCTTCGGTTGCTGACACTCGCCGGCTGAATTCCAAGCCCCAGGAGCTCACGGACGCATATGGTCCACCCAGCAATTTTCTGGAGATAGACGTTTACGATCCACATATTGTTGGAGTCGGGCGCCACCGGTACACAACTTATTCAGTTCGGATGCGGGTAGGTGTTCGAGAAGACGGCCGAAAAGCTTTTAGCCGATGTGCTAACGTCACTGACTGGGAGGAACTGGTCTGTGACGCCGAGATTGGTGCCTCATCTGGGCGACAGCGTAACTCGGGTGCCGTGGATTGTTCGCGGCCTAGTTTGTATATGAGTCGGGGGAGTATGTTGTCGTATGAAATGTGTATTAAAGTTACGTTTAAATTGCACAACGTAATACGACTCGGTTCACTTGAGCCACGAATAGAGAATGTTTAAGCAACATTCGTTTAACTAAATATAATTAGAACGACAGGAAAACGCGTCTTGTAGCAAACACTGCTCGGCTATGCTAAACATAAACAGCTAACACTGTGAACGCTGACAAATTATTTCGTATTTAGTCCAGTCCACTTATACTAATAGGTTATATTACTAAATTTAATGTTAGCTAAATATATATTTTGACAAACTATTAAATATGCACTGCAATAGTTTCACAAAGCATGATACTAAAGTTTAGCTTGTCCAACTGTCATAGCAATTGGCGTCAATGTGTTAAATAATACTTGATTTATACCTATAGATGTTATTTATTCAAGTATTTGAATTTGAAAAGTATTTGACTGTTATTTCCTCAAATGTTTCTTGGTGTTCCTGTTGAATTTTTATACGGCCTCCTCCAAGCAATTTCAACATCAACCAAATTATGTTCAATGGATAGGAAGCCGTTTTTGCTGCCCTTGCATTGTAGAATATTTACTTGGTCACATGCCTCCTTTGCAAGTCAATGTCTGTTCTGTTCTGTCCTTCATCTTCACACAGACAAACCTTCCCATTTTCAAACTGAAGGATTCCCTTGTAACCAGACGATACAGTGATTTTGAGTGGTTAAAGAATGAGCTGGAGAGAGACAGCAAGGTGAGTGATGATAACGAGCTCTAGTATCCATTTGTAGCAGAATTTTTTCATTATCATATTTAATTATCTATATTCATTTTCTATCAGATTGTAGTACCACCTCTTCCCGGTAAAGCTCTGAAGAGACAGTTGCCGTTCCGTAACGATGAAGGGCTTTTTGAGGAGTCATTCATTCAAGAGCGGCGGATGGGTTTGGAGCAATTCATCAACAGGTCAATAAATTAGTTAGGTCTCTTAAGAAATGCTTGCAGTAGTGCCTGGAAATTAAAAGGGCGTAATAGTCAACTGTAGTTCCAGCCTCCATCTTCCGTGATTCCATATTAAGCAGGCTAGACACACACACACACAATGATTTTTAAAATGTGAGTGACCCTGTGAAGCAGAACTTACGAACATGCTGCAACAGTATGTTTACAATTGCCACTGCAAGGTATTGATGTCAGCTAATTGAATATGGCCTTGCACTGCTAGTTGGTGTGTGTTGGGTTGCCACCACACGCGATCAACGACACAGCCCACCTGTGCACTTTTAATCATTTTAATTTTTGTCCAATGAATTGTTGTGATAATTGGTGAAATAACAATCAAGGTTTATTAATATACAAATGCCCCAAGTTAAATTTTAGTCTTGTGTGTGTGTGTGTGTGTGTTCCTCTAGAATTGCAGGTCACCCTTTGGCCCAGAACGAGCGCTGTCTGCACATGTTCTTGCAGGAGGCCGAGATCGACCGGAACTACGTTCCCGGAAAAGTACGACACTAGGCTTTCTGTGGGATGGGGTGGCGGGTGGTTGGTCTTTAATTAATCTCCTCTGTGATGTAGAATGGACTTCTTCTCTCACATTATCAAGTCAAAACAATATTTCAGAGCATGTTCTTCCACTGTCCATCTGTGTGACTCATCTATTATGTGCACTTTTGTTTCATAACTGCAAGCTGACAGTAGTCTTTCATTGTACAGTGAAATTACATCTTTTATTACAAAATACAACAAGCTACATATACTATTTTCCCTCGCGAGTGTCAAAATCATTGTAATATACTGTGAATAAAGTAGATTAATGTTGAAGTGTGTCTTATGCAATTTCTGATCCTGTTTTGTTCTCTTTGTTTTCTGTTTGCTTTATTTTTTAGGTATGAGTGAAGTAAGTTTGTTTTATAATTCTCAACCCAGTTATTCAGTTGCATGAGCTTTTTAAAGGCTTTAGGTGATAGTTCACAAAGTGGTTACAAAAATTATAGTTTATATGCCGCACATAGTCTTTGGTTTTTGAAGTTGATAATTAAAAAAAAAACCTCAAATGTACGAGCATTCTGCAAGCATTACAGCTGCCTTGCAACTCTCTTGCCTGGCCTTATGTGAACTATTAAGTCTTGATGTATTGCACATCGCTCGTGAACAGAATTTTTTTCTAACCAAGTTTGTCAAAATTAACTGCACTAATATTCGCCAGATGCATGCCGAACCTGCACGCTTATTTTTATTTGTGTGTGTGTGTGTGTGTTTTAATCATGCTGACAAATGATTTCATCTGCTTTTTTTTTTGGGAGACAAATGCGGCATTTTCCTATTAATGATAAGCAAAGGCATAATTCTTCCTGTCTGGAAAGCATAGCAATAAAATGACTTTCCATGGCTTACGTCATTCACATATATGCATATTGGCAACATTTCATTATGTGGCTTCATTTCAAATAATGGAGCTAAATACTCCTCCAAAAGTAGAATTTTGAGTTGAAACCATTCTTGCTCACTAAGCATCTGAAGGATAAAATCAACAATTGTGTTCTGCTGATTTGACTTTTGTGTGATGCCACCACACAAGACTACTAGAGAGGAAATGTGTACAAGATACTAATAGACAAAGAAACCGTGTGACTTTGGAAAATGTCTGACAGCTTAGTACATGTGAAATCTCCTCTGGAGTCCTGATTTCGCCATCTTTTGAGAATTAATGTTGGACTGTTACACAATCCTTTCCAATTGGTGCGCGACTCAAGTTCCACTGTTTAGCTGCTGTCTCCACTTGCTCAGAGGCTCTGAAAAGCCTCTGAACAGTTACCAACAAAAGATGACAATAATAACCGTACGTGTGATTAATGTGGTCGTCTTGTTGCCAAATAAGATTTGAAGAGCTTACTAGTATGATGCAACACAGCTCTACGCCACAACGAACTAAAACCCAAATCATTAATATTTTGCTTAATACATTTAACAGTATCGACCAAAACCCACATTAACTGTGAATACGGCTCTTCAACATAACATAGTGAACGCAAGTTTTTTATGTGCAACAGTATGTTTGTCAGTGCATTTAGTTAAAAAAAAAAGTTTTGAATGTTTGTCAGTGCATTAAGTAAAAAAAAAAAAAAATTGTAACTGAAAGCTGGATTAACACTGCAAGGCTCAAGTGAAAGTTTAAGAAATTATTTATGGTGACAATCAGAAAAAAAAACTAAATCTGGTATCTTCACATGGGAATCGAGCTTTTTCCAATGTGGATTAAAAAATATTACCCCACGGACAGTACTTACTTGGTACTCTATCTTCGATGACTACCTACTCATTTAAACTCTGAGAATTGTTTTTGAAAGTAATTATGCGTCAGTTTAGTATCTTCTTCCCCGGGTTTGCAAATACTTTTGTAATACGCAGAAGCAAAAACAATATTTTCTTAAAATTTGGCCACTTGACCTGCAGTATAAACCCAGCCTTAAGCAGTTCTTTTGTATGACTGTAATTCATGGTTTGTTTGTTTTTCTCTCCACTGCCAAAACAGATGCTTGCACCTTCTCCTTTTATTTCTACATCTTGACAGTTTCAGCCGGTGGAGAAAACAACACAATTATTGCTACCATATGTAAATTGTTTGTTGTCTCTCTGTCATTCCTTTTGTGTGCATTATTAAGTTGTCAGTGAAAGAGAATGTTTTTTTTCTATAATGATTATTTTTCACTTCAAAGTCCTTCAGACAAGCATTAAAGAAGTTTGCTTAGTGTTTTGCTTTTGGTCGCTCATGTCTGATCATGCCGATAACCTCCCAAAGTTAAGCAACATGTAGCATCATAAAGGAAATGCTGACTTCTGTTTATTCTGTGCGTGCTTTTGGTTGGGACAGACTACATTTTCACACCGCACAACTAAGTTGTCACATCAGCAGCTAATGCAAATCTTAAGTTAGGCAAGCAAATATGAGCACTGTGATGTTCATGATACGAACACATTTTCATAGTTTTAAATAATCATCGGACCTCAAGTAAGGCATCTCTGCTTCTGGTTTTCTTTTTTTCTCAATTTCATAAAGATGACTGTGAAGTGTATTAATACTGTACATTATCATTCCAATTCAGCTATGAGTATTGAGGAATTCCTGTTATTTTTCTGTCCGACTATTAAATTTCCTGCTGCCTGCTGTGTCATATCTACAAATCCTTTCGATCTGAAGAGGGAAAATAAGTCAGTGAACACCGCAAAGCTCCACTTTGAGTTGGAAATGTGTCGTGGAAGCCGCGTGATGAGAGGCCCCACGCTGGCGGATGACCTAGTTTGTTCAATGGGAACCAATGAAATGGAACATCTACATGCAATGTGTAATTGTACGGATGTTAATTACATGCATAACCCAAGCTTCTCTCACACCCTATTGTCAGAAAGTACACTAAACATTTAAAGAATTTTGCTTTCGACCCTCATAATTAGCCAGAATCTTATCGGATAACTTTCCTCCCTTGTGAAATACAACCCAAAATTTGTGGCATGTTTTCAATAACGAAAATAAAATTCTCTCAGTATTGGGCTATATAAAAACAGGCATTAAGTTAACAAAAAATAAAAGAATTTAGCAATCACAATTGTATGCTTTAATTCGCGGATTTTGTGCTGCTCCTTCTGTTACGTGCACCTTGGCCACCTGGACTCTGGAGAGCACTTATACAAAGATGGTCACATCCAACCCCAGTAAGCTACAGTAATATTTCTTTTTCTCAAAGAATAAACGTGTTTTTGAGTGTTGTATTTTATAGGGGAAGTCAAGTCAAAAAATACGTTCTGTGCGTCCCCACTAGTGTAAACACAACATTGCGTTTGGATATGTTTTAAAGCTTAAAAATCCACCTGTTTCAACCATCTCAGGTGGCAGCCATTTTGCCACTTGCAGTCAACAGAAAATTACATCACAGTTGTCTGAAGCTCAGCTCGCCAATGTCACATGATCAAACTCAGAAACTGCAAGTGCCAAATTGGCCGCCACCTGAGATGAATAAAAATGGTTGGATTTTGGTGCTTAATTCATATTACACAGATGCAATATTTATGATGATAATATTGTAAAAATAATGTGTCACTTGACCTCCCCTTAAAATGTGTTGCTTCACCATTTGTGTTCAAATATTTGTATAGTGAAAGTTTATACAGTAAGTACCGCAACATCCGTGGTCGTTTTGTCAGCGCAATGCGTTACGCTGTATGTTAGCTTTAAGATAGCGGACTGTCATAAAGCAAAATTATGTGGTTTGATTAAATACGCCTGTAATTATCTTTGCTTTAAATTTACTTTATCAGTAAACAGCTAGCGTGGAAATTCACGGCTTGAAACAATCACACTTAGCATCTTATTTGAATATGTTATCTGCCGAACTGCTACTATATGTTGTTAACGTTTGTTGCTATGGGACTAAACCGTTTTTTTCTTCATGACTAAAATGGCGAAATTCTAAATACATTAGTCTATAAGTGCTATTTTCCCTTGTTTAAAAACACTGGAGGCTGGCATTTACATTCCTTTCAATGGGGAAAGATGATTTATTGAATTTTATTGAAAGCATATGTTTTTACAATAATTCTGTAATACATCACCTTTAATAGGTTTGTACATTCTCTTTCCAGGATAGAATTTCTCTCTTAACACTGTGAAATGAGCAAATAAGCCCTTCTCTCAACACTTTCAACCAGATTTGAACCAAAAATGTAAGATTCTTCTTCGTCTCATCACCAAGTTTCACGGTAAATGGTTACAGCATATTTTTTTTCTGAAACAAATGCTCAAAACAATTCATCTCACTTCAAAGGAATAAAAGTGAATGTGGCAAACAGGAAGTGTCACCATAAGTACAAGATCAGGCTTTAGTTGATGTGCAACACTGGGCCTTTTTGTTTCACTACACACGAATCCCAAAGCCCTTTTTCCTGTTGTTGCTCTCTCACAGTAGGGGATTACACGGCAAAGGGGGCATTCTGGCTGGCCGCAGGTGGATTAAAGTCGTCCCAGAAATAGTGATCTTGTGATGTAGACCTTGACGTGGCTATAATTGGACAGAATTGTGTTGTGGACTACAGGAATTCTAAACATTAGAACCAAGTCTGGCTCCTCATTGATTCATGGTTCTGTGTAAATGCCGTGACTTGCTTCCATTTGTTTACACTACACATGCTTTGTATTGTCTGATTTTATTGTATCCTCTCCATTCACAAGAGAGAGGATATTTTTAACTACCAATAATAAGCATTAGATGTGGTGGAAGTCGAGAACAGTCTGTTCGGCTATTCAAGAGTGGTTGGGTCAAGAGTTTTACACCCCGCGGGAGAAACATCAAAATCAGAGACCATAGATGAATAAAACAACTTCATTAAACATTAACTCTATAATATTCATCCTGCTGAACTCAAAGGAAATCTCAACACACTTGCGCATAAGGCGGATGAATGATTTTGAAAAATTATCTAAGTATGTTTTTTTTCCCGCTCAATATTGCAATTGTTATTTAATACGCGATTATTTTTCATGGTGTCAACCCTCGTTAAAAATGTTGATTTACTTCCAAATTGTGTCTTTTGCATTCAAATTCAGAGATTTAGCTCTATCTTTTTCATTTTATGCTTGATGCACTTAACAAAAACTTCTATCTTGAAAATCCCAAGTAATGATATTGGATTGACCTTCCCCGGTCAATTAGGACGGCAACCTGCAACACAAAGCAGCTTTGATGTGCTGGCCTTGTCCTGAGAAATGAAAGTGGACATGCATGATGGGCACAGCGGTCCAAGGCAGAGATTAGGTCCTGTTTGGTTAGTGGTTCCAGCGCTCCACAATGACATTCGTGTTTGTAGAGACACCTATTGGGGGTTTAGCTTGATAAAGTGGAAATAAATCGAAAGAGCACCGAGGCCGGTCAAGGACAAAAGGGGCGTTGCTCAAAAGATGGTACGGGGGAAGAGATAACATTTCTTTTAGGAATCTGTTGAATGTTAAGCTCGCTCGTCCTGAAAGTCAATTGAATTAGTCTCACATATTCTGCAAAACAAAAACTGTGTGGAGGTCAGGTTCAAGGCTTCTCCACCAAGTTATTCTGCATTCCTCGCATCTGGGCGTGTACGCCGTTGACTCATGCAATGACAGGGACTATTGTCACAACTAGTCTCACGATCCCTTTCTATTGCGCTATCAAGTCGTGTCGTATTATCCTGTTGGCTTTAGTTCAACATGTCACAAGTGGAAGAACAGCTTCAATTGATTTTGATGACTATTTTAACAAAAAAATGCACATCCATTTCAATAGATTTGTGGGTGATTTGAGGACTGTGAAGCAGCTGATGGTTACAAAAAAAAGTTAAACACCAGGCTGCATGGTTTCCATGTCAAGTTAGTTTTCTTCCTATGTACAGTCAACTCCAAAACGGATCCAAATTGTCTTTGTTTCTGTTATATACTGAAGACATTTGGAATTTAAGATCATGGTATTCATGGTATTTACATCTTACATTTTTTAAACAACTAAGGAAAGAGCAACTTTTGGTTGTAGCCACACATTTTTCAAGGGAGCAAATGTTTTGGAAAACACGTCAGTAAATGAACTTAAAGTGAATAACATTTCATCTTTAGTGGCATGATCCTTGGAGTAACTGCAGAAAGGGTTGTGCTGAAGGCGCACAGTTTTTGTTCCTCTCTAGTTCTGAGCTGGAATAAAAAAAAAATCCTACAGAGTTTGTCTGAATTTAGATACATGAGTTACACTGACAAAAAGAAAACGATAACCCTCGGCTTTCCTCTCACATTCCAAAAACATCCCAACTCTAAACTCACCAAAGGCGTTAATGTGAGTGTCATTAGTTGTCTGGTTTTGTTTGTGTCCTCTGTGATGGCTGTGCAGGCTGGCAACCAGTCTAGGGCATACCCACCTCTCACCTCTGCAGTCAGTAATTTGTCACAAAATTGCAAAATTGACAATATTTTTTTATGTTCAGTGGGGCTTAACTCTGCATAAGAAAAACTATTAGTGAAAACTTGCAGCAAAAGTAAGGTGTGGGACAGCATTTCAAAAGAAGAATGCAAATGTCTGGTGAAGCCAATGGGTCACAGGCTTGATGCTCTGACTCAAAATCATGTAGTAACATATAATTTGACATGGAAGGGGGTCACCCCCCTTTATTTGGGAAAAAAAAAAGAGCATGAAGCATGGATCTACGCTAAAACTTAAAGCATTCACTAAACACCTTGCTGTCTTTTCAAATTTTCCATAATATATTGAGACAGGTTTATGGCCTTGCTTACAAGACAGAGTTTGCACTTGTTTTCAAAGGACACATTTTTGAAAGACTTCCATTCATTAATCTTTAAAAAAAATACATGAATGCCTTTTACTTTTTTCCCACATAAACCTCAAAACGTGCAAACATCTTGTGTTATGATTTTAATATAAATTCAGTACTTACATTTGGACACAATGCTGCAAATAAATGGGACATGAGGAAGGAGAAGTCTAGATTTTGTAAGAGTTGTATATCGTTGCTGTCGGGCGTAATCCTTGCGCTGTCAAAGTGACAACTTTATAGGAGGAGGTAAATAAAAACATCAGCTTGTTTAAGTTCCCAGGCACCGCTTCGTTGAAGTTGTCTTAAACCTTATATTGCTATTGCACTCACATCAAAATCTGAGCCACTTCTCCTCTCAAGGTTCACGGGTGCGCTTATCTTCGAGCAAACTCCACACAGGAAGGCCAGAGCCAGAATCGAACCCTGCACCTCTGTACTGTGAGGCCATCGTGCTAACTGTCCACCGTGCCGCCCTACGTCAACATAAGACTACCTAAAAACCTGCAATCGCTAATTTAATGCTGCCATTGATTAAGGTAGTGCAAACATGAAGCCGGTGGCAGCCGAGTACTTCAAAGTCCGTGATTATGTGAAGCCCCAACCGTGCAAGAAGCCTTTGAAAACGTCACAAAAGCAAATGTCTGCCCTACAACATCATCACAAACATATTAAAGGTCTAAAAGTAATGCAATAAATAAAACAACAAGCCAACTAACCCTGTCTATAAGTGGATATTAATATGAAAAGGAGACTTACCTCCGTGACACACTAGAGTCCTGCAACGAAGCATCACAGGGATTAATTTTAAACAAAAAAGCCAACTTAATCCAGCCAACTTTACTATTTTTAGCTATTGTCTAAAAATCCCCAAAACAAAACAAAAAAAACAGAGATGCTAGACAGAGGCAACGATTATGCCACACAGCTTCCGGTGAACGAGGAAATTGAAGTTGTTTTGCTACACTTCTGCAACATTTTTCAAACATACATTGCATTCAAGAGCGGTAGTGTATTTGTTTCCAAGCTATTGTCACCGCTTTGAAGTGGGAACGAACTGTTGGCATCGATTTGTGAAAAAAAAAAAAAACATTTGGACATATGAGGTTGATATATATTATAATACAATGCACTTACATTTTTAAAAAGTTCTTTATTCATGCCTGTTTACCTAGAGTTGTGGCCATCTCATCCTGTGAACGGAAATCAGGGTTGAAAGTGATTTTCAGCTCATCTGTAGTTCTTAATTTCTAAAGTCAATTAGAAAATATTTTTATAGATTTGAACCACAGCTAACGTACAGCCATAAGAAAAGCATGTGTGATGTCTTTATTAAAAAAAATAATAAAAAGATAATTCAAACAATTTAAATACGGTTCTTTGTAATAGGTTGCCGAAATTTTAGATTGAGGCTCGTTATCAGCTGTTACTTCAAAACAGATGACTCAGAGGTGCAAAAAAATGTGAGCGGGACATCTCTATGGTTTTTGTTTTCTGTTCATTTTGGCAGTAATGGTTGTACAAGTCAAGTTGTTGCAGCCTCTACCAAACTTTCACAGGAGGCCTTCCACTATTTTCCTTATTTGGGCATACTACTCCAGCAAAGAGCGCACATTTCCAAGTCTTTTATTCTCTTATTATTTACATATGTGTAACGTTCTATTTTATGAGCTTTCTCAGATCTCGCTAACAATAATATAACGACTTAGGACCGACTAGGGAGCGCCACCCGTTTATTCATTCGACAACAGTCCAACTTTTTCGTCGCTCACCTCTGACGTCACCACAAACCAGTCATAACAAACAGAGATCAGAACACATGAACCACTCTTAAGCCTACATATGCATTATGTCTCAGTTGGTGAGGTTTCCTTGATCGAATATATTTGGGCTTCCGCTGAATGTCCGTCTTCCGTGACGTCACTCTGTTTATACGCACACACGCTCGCTCACACACACTCACGCACAACACATACGCTCACGCAGATACCTCCGCCCCCTCACAAGCAGATCAAAAGCGCATGCAAGGAGCTCCGGAGTGAGGTATTTCATCAGCAAGCAAGCACGATTCTCTGTTTCATCCAGCTTCTCTGCGCTTTTAATTCGAGGAGCATTCAAGGTAATAAACGTTTTCTTTGAAAAAACAACAACAACAAAAATAACTGGCTTTGACATTTTGGAAACTCTTATTTTCGCGGTCACCCGAGTCGACTGACGCAATCGTCCTAGTCGCTTTCCCACCATAACTGGCGGCCTTAATTGTTTGAAAGAGTATTGTAATTGTTGTGGTTATAAAATAAGAGTTCAAGTTTATTTTTTTCCCCAATTTTGTCGCAGTTATGTCTTACCACCTTATTGTTTTACCATTTTGAGCGGGCAATCATCTGACGTCACAACCTTTGGAAATGCCACAAAATAAAATGTTTTTTGATAATATAAATATACTGGAATAGTTTTGAGTGTGTGTTTTGTGTTCAAGCGGACAGTTCGTCGTTCACACGCTATTTTAGTCTCGTGTTTTCATTCATTGTTTTGGTACGACACGCACGGTTACTAGTAAGGCGTGGAATTACGATGACGACTTCACAGACGCTTTCGAGCTGTAGGATTTCACTATTTTCCACAGGACTGATCACCTAAATCACGCTGTTTTGTGGAACAATAGCTGTGCAGGAGCCGGTTAACTCCAGTAGAATTCAATGATGATAAAACTGTAATACAACTAAACTCAAACGATTGTTTGGTCACAAAATTCGTTTTTCCGTATTCGACTTTAGCTATTTTACGACGCTTTGTATAAACAGTGAAAGCAACATCTGCAACCCGAGTCGGAGGAGCCACGTAGCTAGCTGCTATTTCTGTCGGTGACAGATGCGTTAAACAACCTTAGTGGTGTGGGAAATAGTGTAAGTAAAGCTTTCTTTTTAAGTGCTCGACCTATTTAATTTGACATTGCAACGTTTGAATGATTTCCTTGCCGTTGAGGCGACTCATCCTTCCAGTTAATGTTGCCATGATGTTCTTGGGTAGAAACCACGCGTGTGTTGCATCAGCCGCGGTATTTGTACTCAAGGGAACCACTTGTGAAGAAATTTGAGTGAAATAAATTAGAATGGATTTTTTTTCATCGTCGTTAAGGGTGTGGGACTTGCTCTTGATGTTGTAGCCAACAGATAATTACTTGGAAGATGAGACAATATGGGAGCTAAGAAACAGCCAATAAATCTATCAGTCACCACAGCCAGTGGAGGTTTGACTGCATGTTGTATGATTTGATTTGAAATTCTACTTGCAATGTAGAGTTTGGCAAAATAAGGTAAATCGAAGTTGTGTGCACATGAATGACTCACTGTGTACGTAATTGGGTTTGTACAAGGTGTGTACGTACTTGGGTTTGTACAAGGTGTGTTCTGTACATTTTTTCCCCCTTGTCATCTGGGAGTTCAGATCAGTGGTTGTCGTTGTCAATTGTGGACATGTGAAGCGATTCAAGGGCGATATAAAAATGTTTAACTTGCCTTTGACTCTAAAGCTTTTTGACACGCACCTACAAATACGACAATCAATTTCAAGTGGAGTGGTTTTGTTGAATAAAGGCATTTTAAAAATGTTAGCTTTGAAATAGTGTTTGTTGGCAGTGAAGCACGTTAATACTTGCATGGAATGATTGATGTAATTTAAGTTATTGTGCAGGAACTCTGTTGCCGGTTTTGCAACAGGAAGAATGCGCACCACACACCCCCCCCCCAGGTGTCCGGGAAATGTAATTTTTGAAGATTAGCCACCATCCATAATACATTTTAATTTTGGATTGCGTTTATCTGTTTAAAAGGTGGTCTCCCTGATGTCTTTGATGACTCACACTGACATGGTGAATGAATGATCCTTTTAGAGATAATGATGGGTCAGTTCAGTTATGTTGTTGTAGTAGTGTAGTATTTTGCAGATAAGAATAAGATAAGTTTTGCGGCTTCATTTGGAAGTGCAAGTTTGTAACTAAATGTTTTTTTTTCTGCAATTAAAGGCCAATTCAAGCATGTAAAAGTAACAATGAGGTCTGCTCTGACATTCCAGCAAAGCAGTTGAAGCCAAACGGCGGCGAGTCACACTGCTCAGACATCATCCCTAGACAATTTACAGCCCTCATTCTGCATACATTTCTGTATGGAGAATGTTGTGTAGATGTGGTAAATGAGCGTCAATCTCTTTCCCTCTCTTTCAACCTTTTCATGTTTATCATACCTTCAAAGCCACAAAAATGTCACCTCCAGTCCTCAGGCACAGGTTCCTAATGACGTGGGTCACCACAATGTTTCTTATTGTAATTTCGCTCCCGTAATTTAATTATTTCATTTTTCCCAAAATCTCTTCATGATAATTTGATGATTTTGTTAAAGAAAATACTGTAAATCTGCACTTGCTTCACAGAACAACTATGGATAGACCAGTGTTTGTGAAACAGCTCTTCTTATATTTTAAATCTTCTGCAAAATATTTTTAGAACAATATTTAACAGTGAAGAACTTCAAATTATATCCAAGATATAGATTGTGTTTTCATAGATTTTTGTGAACATTTATGTCACTTAAATTTCTCCAATTATTCCATAATGACAGATTTTCCTATTAAATACTCGTGACGAGATACTCATCCATTTCTTCGTTTACTAAATTTGAAACAATGCCATCTTTGCTAGCTGGTTCCACAATCATGTGAGTGAATACTGCCTTCTGGTTCGCTGAATGACGATTTTATCACTTCCTTATACTTTGCAGACAAACTATGGACTCATTTGTTTTTTTCTTCGATATTCAATGTTTATTTGCAAGTCCAAGACATTTTACATTTATATTTTAAGAGCAATAACCAATGGATATTTTAAAACACGATTGTTTTAAAGTTTAAACAGCAGATTTGTGCAGTTCGTCCACATGAACAAGGACATACATGGAAATTCATCAATTGCTGTTGACTAAGCATTAAGAAAATGTAACAACACAATTACATCAACCAAAATCACAGTTGATATTGCGCAAATTAGACACATGCTAAAATATTGAACTGCAGTTTAATTTTCAATGTCAAAACTACCAATTAACCGTTTTACTCTTCTCTTTGTACACATTCGAAATGATAAAAAGCAGCGACCAAATTTACTCAAACGTGTCCCCAAAAACCATGTGGAATCGATCTCTTATCGGTTACAAGGACGGTGAGAAGGTTATCAGAAAGGACTAGCTAGTGATAAGCACATTATGCAACAAAAATAATAAAGATGGATTATTCAAACAAAGTTAAGATTGTCAAACGGCTATTGGATGCTCTGTTGACATAATTTCAAAGACGTGATGTTTTCTTTGCTTGCTTACTCTTTATTCCTGGTCATCGCTCGTGGGAAAGTGAACAGTCTCGATTTGTCACATTCCATCTCCCGGCGAGTGCACTATTTTCTTTTTTGGCAGTGGTATTTGCGTCAAGCCAGGTGACTAGAAGGGTCGCCCGGTTCGGGGTCCGCACGTACTCAAGTTCAAAAGGCGAGCGCTCCCTTAAGCAAACACGCGGAGCCTTTATGATAAGCCATAGCGTCCCTTACACACACAAACATACATTGTTGCACAAAGTGTGCACTGGGGTGGCGTGTGCATGTGTGTGCGAGTGTATGTGTGTGCTCGCGGTTAGGCACATGCACCTAACCGTGTGCTAATCCACCTGGCAGGGTTATGCAAGGTCACATTGGCACTTTTCATTGGCTGTTTAGTCTTAGTCTTTAGGCGACTGAACATAGTGTTCTTTTTGTTCTTGCGTTTGGATTGGATCAATGCCGTAGTAACAAAAAAGGCATGCAATCATTAACTAGAGCGATGTTTTCCAAACATTTGAGCCAAGCCACCCATTTTACAATGGAAAAATGTCTCGGGAATTTGTGCTGGACAATTGTGGGGAAAAAACTAATAATAAAAATTTTTGAGATTGAAATCACAATTATTCAAACAATTATTCATTGATTTCAAAATTTTAACTATATCCACCCCTTTGATGCCTTCATCTTTGCACACATGAGCCTTATTTCTAGGTATTCTCACAAGTCTTGGGACTTAACTGGGCTAACCTTGGATCTCAGGTGAATCTTTGAGAACTCAACTTTAAATCTAAATAACTACACCACGATAAGTATAAATAAAAAAACTTTTTGTTGTGTGTTTGGTTTTTCAATAAACTCCAAAGGGGTATTGATAAGCAGCTTTAAAACCCGCTCCGGGATGGAAGAGTCCCATATGCTTGCTATGCAAACGACATGGTGCATTCTGGTGCTTTAACAACGTCGGGAACTTGTAAACACACTATTCCATTCTACACATGAATAATTCTTTATTTTATTTTTTTTACGTTTTAACGTTTTAAAGATTGAGAGAAGCCAAAATTTAAGTTCTAATCACAATTTCGGTTAATCGTCCAGCCCTAATATATGCGTTGGGTTGACGACAAGACATGCAAGACGCATGCAATTTACAATCCAAGTAGATCAGGTGTGTCAAAATCCAGTCCTGGAGGGCTGCTTTCAATCTCTCCCGGCTGTAACCCACCTGATTTAAATGATCAGCTCATCATCAAATTCTGAAGAAGCCTGATAAGTATCCTGCTCATTTGAATTAGATGTATTGCAGGACACCGGCCCTCGAGGACTGGAGTTTGACACCCCTGAAGTAGATTGTGGAACTCTGTACAGGTTATAATTAGGTTAAGTTGTTTGTTGCTTTCCATCTAATCCTATTAGTGTCCATGGCAGCTGTTGCTGCATTGTAAAAATAAAGTGTTTATGTGAAAGAAACCTTTTCTTATTTCATGCTTTTGAGTATGAGTATAGGGAAAATGCAACTGGGCCGCTGGAAGAGCATTGTCCGCGCTAAAAGGTTTTCAAAAACTGCTTCACTGTACGCCAGGTCCGCGCCAAATCACAAAAGCACAAGGAAAAGATTAGTGGGGCCGGTCTTTCCCAGTGAAGTTGTACAGTAGGCAAATACTCTTTTGATTTATATCATAACCAGCAGTTTATTGGCTGCCTCAAATGGGACAGAGACCCTGTTGTGTGGGAGCGCGTTTCTAGTGTTTATTGTAGCTTTTGCATGCTTTTATTTCATTGTTTGACATGAACCTTACTAGGCAGGATATCTATCACCTTTGAAAACAAGAGCCTGGGTGCTCTTTGATTAGTCGGGTATATTGTTTTAAGCCTTAATATAGAATTTTGCCTTTAGTACTGAAACATTTTTGATGACTCGTGTCCGATATGATGCGGAAAAAGAGTGAGACCAAAATTAGACTTCAAATCATTTGCAATGGGAGTATTGTTTGTCCACATAGTCTTTTGGGCAAACAAACATTTCTGCTTCATTTGTGGCTTGATACAAGTGCAGACATCTAACCACTGATCAGGACATTTTAGTCACAACTAAAAGCGTTGCATAAGCCTCAAAAAGACTGTCATAATCAAATGAGTCATTTGAATAACTAACAGAATGTCAGGCGGGCTAATGATTACATTTTCTTGGTTCATATGCCCTTCCATTTTGCAGCACGTGTCATTTTATCTGGAAAATACTACACCACTTTTTCGACTTCTCTTTCAACTTCTCAAACTGTTTTGACTAACCATTAACTTTGTGGATCAAAGTTATCCATGAGTCATTGTCATCTTTATTCGAAGCTGTGAGGTTTTTTTCCGTTCGTTGAGATGGACTAGCCTCAAATGCATGCGAAAGAAGTGTTTGAAATGCTAGTGGGGGTAAAAAGGCTATGTATAAAACAATTGAAAGTGGTACGAATTGATTATGAAGTGCATTTGCGTTTTTGTTTTTGGGCAGTTTTTTCTTTGCATTTTATATATATATATATATATATATATATAATTCTTTTTTGTTCTGCCGACAATCAAAGAGTGCACCTTGTTTCCGGTAGAAATTGCATACATTACATCTCACTGGGCCCATCATTGATGTACCTGGTTTTTTTTTTTAAATGTTGCCATAAAAGTGAGATATATCAATATGCAGGTGGATTATTCAGATCTTGTAGGTTTTCCAAGTAAAACGAATGAATTACTACCAATCAAGCCACACCTGTAAAACTAATGAATCGTTTAATAGCGGCGCCAGGAGCTGCTTAAAGATTGTGTTCGGCACAATTGTAGTTGTTTGGTATCTTGCCATGTTGTCTTTTTTATCAGAGTCCATGACTCAGGCAATTTGCAAATTCAAATTATGTACACTCATAACCATCTTTTTGAATGAGGAAGTGTAGCGACCATACCTGATCAACCTGTTTTCAAACCTCACAACAGTTTTTCAATTTTGTCTGATTGTTTGTGGTCTGGAAATGTTATTTTCCAATTTAAAAAAAAAACCTCCTAATTGCGGCCAACCTACTTATGATCCAGCCTGTCTTGAAAATTGTTAAAAAAAAAAAAAAATCCCAATACAACATGCACACACACCCCCACACACGCACACACTTAAACAAAAGCCTCTTCTATTTTTCCATTTGGGGGAATAATGCGTGTTATTTTCTCAAGTCATAAACTCTGATTCGCACGCAGAACATGAGACCATTTACTGACAAGCCCTTTTGAACTCAGCTGTCAACCAAAGCTGCACTTACTGGAGCTATACCAAAAATTATGATCCAAAACACTTTTCTTTTTAAACTCATCTTTCAACATTATACCACCTGTAACTTCCCAGGCTAACCTTGGTTGTGCTCCAACATACAGTCTCACTTCGATATACTCCTTTGTCATCAGAGGATTTGGACAATTTTAACTAAAACAATGGCTCATTAAAATAAGTGTTGATTAATTTGGCAATTATAGATGAATTTTGACACCTCTATTGCGTCATTTAAAAAAAAAAATCCATGAATGTCCCTCGGGGGGACGCCTCTCCAAACCTGCTTCTAAATTGCACGAAGGGGGTGAAAAATACAGGCGTCAAAACCTAAAATTACACACTGCTTGCGCGCTTGTGTTGTTGTATGCAGCTGAGACATACCAGAGCGGTCATTAACTTGCAGTCCGCTCATTGCGCACTTAAGTGGGCTGCGTCCCCACGTCAGTCCACGTCAGCAACGTGTTGGCACATCAGGTGACGGGCGAGCCCCCTATTGTAAACAAAGGGGCGTGTTGTTATGAACTGCTCTGTTGGCCATGCCTGTTTTGTTGTATTTTTATGCAGGTGTCCTTTTGGTGTCCGTCACGCTTTCCTAAGACTCTTGATTGCACAATTCAGGGACTTTTTTTTTTTTTTTTTTAAATGACCTTGTTAGCCAAAGTTGATACCCACCTGCAATACTATCACCTATTCTAGGGTTTATGCGAGGTAAATGATATGTTTTAATACCTGGTTTATTTGTGTATTCATCCACCTTCTCCCCAGGCCACTACTTGGCTTCATCCAGCTGCTGTTTTCTTGTCTTCTGTTGATATTAGCTTGCAGATATTAAGCCATGTGTTTCCCGCACAGCCTGTGGTGTTCCCATCCCATCTATACCTACTGAGACAACAAAACTCCCAGTAGAGGGCCCTTTGATGTTTGGTTTTCAAAATACTATGCAAAGTTTATTTGTCAAGGTGGAGTTCAAATTAAAGACGAGCACATAGTTGTCCTGTACCGCCTGGAGCTGTCGCCATGTCATGCCGACAGAGGCAGAGCTATGAATTCCTGGAAGTTGCATGACTGCCGTGGACACATGTGTTGCACGGAACGGTCCATCCATCCTGAACGGACGCCGATTTTGGGGACCGAGGTTGGAGGAAGTAGGAAACTCTCTCGCTTTTTTTCCCCCCTCTCCCATGTTTGAGGTGTGGCATAGTGTGTAATGTCAGGAGCTTGGTCTGTGTGTGAGCATCTGGCAGTGAGTTGTGGCTTACAGCAGCTCCTCACGTCTGTTCTTTCAGATTTGTGTTGTTGACTGTTCAACCAGTTTGCTAAACATTTGAAAGCCTATGGGCAACTGTGGCTGTATTTGCCCACTTGCGAAGGCATTAATTAATGTACTTACATGTTGACACAAAGCCATCAACTGACCAAGTGACATCATGTAACTAAAGAAAAAGCTTGGGCAATCACGAATCAAGCAACCAGTGTAACTTGTGTGTGAAACTAGACTAGTAGCTGGTGAGAGTGAGAGCATTTGTGGGATGGAATGTCGTGAACAAAGTGCAAGTAGCCAAGTGCATGTCGTCGCGGCAACAGCTTTCAGCAGGAATGGAAAGACTGCAATAATCGGTACTGCCTGCTCCCAAGCACAGAGAAACTTTGGCAGTTCCTGAATAGTGAACTTTTGTTTTTCTTCTTGCCTCCTTACAGGCTGCCAAATACAGTGATCTGCCTTCTCCTCTTCTGTCCACCCGATCGAGCACGCCCACGGACCAATCATTGACGACCTCACCTTCGCCATTTGCGTTTCTTCGGTTCCACGCCTTGTGTCAATCACACCCACCTGCAGCACTCGAGAAGGATCAAGTCAGATCGCGCCCACGCATTTTCACAGCAAACATGGCCAGCATGCTGTCCCAATTTGGCAACAAGCTGCTGCGTCGCCGCGTGCTGGACTTCTCCAGCGAGGAGACACGTTTCGCCCGCTGCCTGTCCACCCTGGACCTCATCGCCTTGGGGGTAGGTTCCACGCTAGGCGCTGGTGTCTACGTGCTCGCCGGCGAGGTGGCCCGCGAAAGGGCTGGTCCCGCCATCATCCTCTGCTTCCTCATCGCCGCGCTGTCCTCCATGTTGGCGGGCCTGTGCTACGCCGAGTTCGGAGCCCGCGTCCCCAAGACGGGCTCGGCGTATCTCTACAGCTATGTGACGGTGGGCGAGATCTGGGCCTTCATCACGGGATGGAATCTCATCCTGTCCTATGTGATTGGTGAGTCTGCGACATAATTTCCTCTAATTGTCTAACTCATAAATACAAACTGAGAACACTCACAAATACCTGTATGCCACAACTCAGGCCCAGACACTACCATGCTTACTAACCGACTCAGCTGCTGACGTGACACAATAGGCCCCTAGAGGCTCACATCTTGAATACAAATACTTCATTAAGTAGAATAATTGCACTTTATAAAACCAATTTCTTTCTTTCCATTCTTTTATATATATTATATTTTCACAATATTGTGCATGTCTATTAATCCGACGTGACACCGTTGCTTCAGCTGCACTCTAGCAGGAGCAGCTGTCAGCCACAACTCTCACTCAACGCTCAATGTTATTATAGGTAAAAAAAACACAATAATTAAAACTAAGATTCAAAAACATTTTCATTAGTAAAATAAAAAGTAGTGCTTTAAAAAAATAAAATGAACTAACTTAAACTGCCAACTAAATCTAACTAGTGTGCTTCATATGTCTGTCAATTTCGCACAAAAGCCTTCGTTCTTGATTTTAAAGGTATTTTTCGGTACTGCCCATACGGACGATGGTAAGTTTTAAGTCGTTTTGGAATTGTAGTTTACTTTATTTAATTGCACAATATTTGTTGCACTTTTTTTTCACTATCTTGCACTAATTCACTCAACAAATCCTCCATACATCAAACTAAATAATACTAAAACTAATACTATAAAGCAACTTTTTTGGGGGGGAAAATAACATAGTCACTCTAAAAATTTATTAAACCTAACTGAATTTTGTTTCAGTGTGTTTAATGTGTGTTTTAGTAATTGATTTTCACCTACAACAGGTGTGTCTGGAAAGTATCCCCCACAACCAATGGTAACACAATATTATTCCCCACCCGACTAACTTTCTCTGCCCCCCTCTGTTTTGTTGCAGGTACTGCAAGTGTGGCCCGTGCATGGAGCTCCACTTTCGACAACCTCGTAGAGCAGAAGATTTCGGTCTTCTTCAAAGCCTCCATGACTATGAAGGTCCCTGGCAATGTCTTGGCCGAGTACCCTGACCTGTTTGCGCTCATTCTAGTGCTGCTGCTCACCGGTGAGTTAGTTGTGCCTGAAAAACCACATTATCTGGGTCACTGATTACACTGAGTGGTTTTGATGGCCTTTAATTGGTTAGGCTAAACACATTTTGTGCTTTTAAACAAAATACCTGGTATATATTAAATGTGAAAAGGAGAAACATTTGTGTAACCAGGTGCTGCATTCTTTGGAATTACATTTTTAACAATATTTTACATGTCATCAGTCTGAACTACTTACACTCATTTTTCTTCTGTCTCCTTTTAAAATGCATCATTAACTGTTGGATATGGCTGCCTCGCACATACTCACACTTGCAAAAGCTGCTCTCAATCAATTTAAACATATAACATCTGATTAAAAAAAGATCAAATCCTTTTCACTTCTTACATTGTCAAACAAAAAGAGTTAGGCAATGCCAACTGCACCTTAAGCATCACTTTGACGTGACTGGTGGTTGTATGCATGGGCTGATAGTAGATTTTAACATTCTTTTAGTCAGTCAAAGTGTTCCATCAATGGTCAGCTATTTTATACCAGGCCCGTGGGCTACTTATGTTGTCCTTGGGGCTAACCTGTACCCACTGGCAGCATTTTTTTCTGAGGACAATGCGCATTAGCAGACCAAAATACAGTGACCAGGCATCTGTTTGCAGTGTTTCTTTGGTCTTGATACCCCCCTGCCGCCTCCTCCCTGTGTGGAATTGCTCACCCCTCCCCACTTTGGTTACTTAGAATGAGGGGGGAAAAAGTCATCCAGTTGGGGGCAACTGAAGAGGATTTTTGTTTCTCAACTGTTTGAGGCAATTCATTACACAGAGAACGGTTACTTACTCAACTCTTCAAGAAGCCAACCATGCAAATTTGGAATTTGTAGCATTTCTGCATTAACTGTCGTCATATAAGCAAAATAACAAGAATAAACTATTTTATACTACTTCCATATTTTAAGTGAAAATAACATGTAAACATTCACCGGTCGGGGAGAAAAAAAGTAAGTGAAGCCTCTTGTAGTTTGGATGTTACATTCTTTAACTGCCAAAATACATTCATTGAGCAATAGTACACTTGTCACTGTACAACTGCACTTAGTGTGGGATGTCATGCAGGAACAAGTAGTGAGAACATGAGTGAATGTTATCACTTCCTGGTGGCTTGATGACATTCACACACTTCGGCCCACACGCCGTGAATGATCTATTGGAGGTGAGGCGTGAAACGATCTCGTCTGCTCTCTGCCTTCAGGCCTACTGGCCTTCGGCGTGAGCGAGTCAGCGCTGGTCAACAAGATTTTCACCGGCATCAACCTGGTGGTGCTGGGCTTCGTCATCATCTCGGGTTTCATAAAGGGCGACACCACCAACTGGAACCTCACACTGGAGAACTACACCAGTTTCCTGAACAACAGCAACAGCAACAACTCAATAGTGTACGCTCAAAAATTGTGTGTTTGATTTGTTTGTGAGCATTTGATTGTGAATTCAACTCTGCTTTTTCCTGAATGTCATCTTAGTGTTGAGAAAGAATTTGGGACTGGCGGTTTTGCTCCGTTCGGCCTTGCTGGCGTCCTGTCTGGCGCTGCCACCTGTTTCTATGCCTTTGTTGGCTTTGACTGCATCGCCACCACAAGTATGTCAAACGTCTCCAAACAGCGCCAATTGTCGCTGCATGCGTCATCCACATTACCCCCTCCCTTCTCTAGCTACCATAAAAATGATAGTAGCTGCACCCAGTAACTGCTGAGCCCATTTGACCTCTTTAAATAACCAAAAACGGCAGCACTGACTGGGTTAAACCATCCTTCAGAAATCTTTCGTAATAAATGGGTAAAGTTGTGAAATGGAGGTATAGAAACAATTAAAATAATGGGGAAAAGTAAAATTATGTAAAAATGTAGAGCTAAATGTCAAATGCAGCAAATGAATAGAAGCAACATAAAACGCTGAAAAATGTCATGACTAAATATAGTAAAGCTAAATTACAAATAAAATAAGAAAACAGATACATCATACTGTAAAATAAAAAATGTAAAATTAATAAAATGCTAAAATATTAAAAATAAATGTAATTGATGCAGTTGTTGCGAAATTACTAACAACATTTACAGGTATTAAATCCGTTAAGTAATAATGAATTGCAATATGAAAAAAAAATAAGAATTCAATAATTACCTGTTGAAAACACTTCTATTAATAATAATAATACAAAATAAAAATCTGATGAATAAAATAATTTTTTTGCCATTGGTGAACCCAATCAAGGACTGACTGGCTGTAACCAAAGCAAAGCGGAGTTTCATGTTAGCAAACAATCAAAAATGGGCGATTTCATTACGCTCTTCTCATTGGCTTAGACTGTGGGCGTTGCAGTGAGTTTCAATGCATGTTTTGCCCGGCTAACTGATCACATGTTTGACACGAGAGGCAAAAGAGCCTTTGGGTTCACGGTGTTACATGAGTGCAAGTACAGAAGGTGTCTGAGGTGCAGGCACCTGTTTCCAGTATTTCTTACATAACCGCAGCTGGGTTCACGCACAGTATATAGTATGACAAAACCTGCACTTGTTGTATGGCAGTACACCACAGTGGGAATTCCATATTTGCTGTTCAGACTGAAATTGCCAGGATTTGGACCATTTTCAAATCAAACAGGGTCTCAAAATATAAAATATCAAAATAGTCGATTAATTTGATACGCGATTTAATGGTTGATTAATAAAATGTCTCACCTCGACTTTACATTTTTCCTTGTAGTTAAAACAAAAAGGGTTTCTCATCCTTTGCCAAATCGCATTAACTGCTGAAGTCATTTTAAGGATGTCACATACCAAGATGTTTGCTCAAAATTGTCGTTTTCTCTCATCGCTCAAAATTGTCGTTTTCTCTCACCACATTCATGGTATTTGAGGCAGCTGGGATATTGTTGAAAAGTTTTGTCACGCCCCATTCTCAACATTGTTTTATTTTGTCTTCCGCAGGCGAGGAGGCCAAGAATCCCATGCGCTCCATCCCCATCGGCATCGTGGCCTCACTTCTCATCTGCTTCTTCGCCTACTTTGGCGTGTCCGCCGCGCTCACCCTGATGATGCCCTACTACCAGCTGAACACCCAAAGCCCTCTGCCCGAGGCCTTTACCTACGTGGGCTGGGCCCCGGCCCGCTACATCGTGGCCGTGGGCTCGCTGTGTGCCCTGTCCACCAGCCTGCTAGGCTCCATGTTCCCCATGCCCCGCGTCATCTACGCCATGGCGGAGGATGGGCTCTTGTTCCGCGTGCTGTCCAGGATGAACACTCGCACCAAGACGCCTCTGCTGGCCACCATTGCTTCTGGCATTGTCGCGGGTAAACTGCCTCACTAGTGACCAATTACAGATACTGTCCAAAAAAAGCATATTATTGACAGCCTACTAGGACCCGAGGCATATGGATATTTCTGAGGCCTATACTGATATTTGGCAGGATAAAATTCTGATAACCGATTAATCGGACAGTTGATTATTTTTTACTGTTTTTACAAGTTACTATTTTTCCGAGGTATTCATTCTGGTGTCTCTCTCCGCAGCCTTGATGGCCTTCCTCTTTGATCTCGGAGCTCTGGTTGACCTCATGTCCATCGGAACATTGTTGGCGTATTCGCTGGTTGCCATCTGTGTTCTCATCCTCAGGTAGGAAACAACAATTTTTGAATGCAGTCCTTCTCAGAGGTGTGCTCTTATCATCGCTAGAGTTACATGGACTCTAGTTGTATGCGATAATTACAACTATTCACTTATATTTAATGTACAACATATTTCAATTGAATCATTACTTAAAGGGACGCTTCATTGACGTTGACATTGGCACGTATATAATAGGTTTGAATGTAAAAATGACAACGGCCATAAAAACAAAAGGCGTTAGAATACAACAACATGGCGCGTCTTACTGTCCTGCTTGCCTCTTCATGTCGCGGGGTTGCCTCCCAAGCAGTCAGCGTGAGAGTGAGTGGGCGTCGATTTCAGATAAAGACCTCATCAAACACTGGGGCTGTCTTCAACGGTGTTGTAGGTTGTGATCAGCAAAGAAGCAGTGTGCGAGGTCCCTCCCAGTCTCATCTCTGTAGCTCTGGTCACTTCCACATTTCCTCATTCCGATATGAATCAGTTATAAGCAAAGTACAATGATTTGCAATGGAAAGTTTGTAATCGGTCCCTTTTAATAACTCTTACCGAAACATGGGCAGAGCGGTGGGGAGAGTGGCCATATTCCTCATTGAAATTGGCTGTTTTTCAAGTCGTCTCTTATTTCCTAATTTCTCCAAAATTAATAGACAAAAAAACAAAATAACTAATTTCAGTTTCCTGATCAAAAAATATATAAACTGAGCTTGTTCGTGAAAAATGGACCGACCATCTTGGCTTTTCTCCTCTAAGTAATTTTTCCCTTGTGTTTAAGCGCTGTGCATAATATTACAGCGGCTTTTGATTGTAAATGTTTTTGTATTTATAATAAATGTTTGAATGAATTATAAAAGTATTAAACATTAATTAACTGGCTGTAAAAATATTAAGAAAGTGGTAGGCTTTAGGTGACCTGCCGGTGGTACTTTTGCCCCCCCATTCTAAATAAATTGTCCTTCCTTGATGTCAAAGGTACCAGCCAGGCACATTGCCGTCGTCCACCCAGACGGAGAAGCTGATGGAGCTGGTGGAAGGAGAGAAAGTTGCCATGAGCGCCGGGGACAGCGGCGACGAGTACACTGAGAGTGAGGAGAGGCCCCTCAAGGAAGCTTTCACCTACAAGCTGCTCTTGCGCCCAAGCTCACAGACCCCCACGCACACCTCAGGCCAAATTGTCTATGTGACCACCGCCGTCATCTGTAAGTACTGTACAGTACAGCGCAGTATGCAAGTTCGCCACAGTCATTTATCTTAACCGCGCTGCTGTGTGTGGGCATGCAGCCGTCCTTATCACCATCCTGTGCATCATCCTGGCCAACTGTCTGCCTGCGCTGCTGGCAGGCCACGGAGTCGTCCTTGCGTCCTGCGTTATTTTGGTTCTGCTGTGCACTGGCTGCCTTATCGTCATCTGCAGGCAGCCCGAGAGCAACGAGGCTCTGACCTTCAAGGTAAAAGGCAGCTGCTCTTCTCACAAAACACTCCTCCCTCTTGTTTTGTTATACACCTCATTGAGTAACACGTACAATTGTGTCACTGCAACAACGTGTCACACGACTTGTGTACACATCCACATCATGTACTGGTGTTTTCCAAAACAGTTTTTTCCAGGCCATGAAACTTTCCGGCAATGACAGCGGACTTAAAAACAATCCCTGTGGCTATTAAGGTCATACAAAAGTTGCAAATTACTCGCATTTTGGGTAGTATTTACGACAGGGCTGAAGAATTAATCCAATTTAAACTTTGCACTGTTGTAGATTGCTATTTTTATATTGCACAGGCTGCAATTTTGGAACAAAAAAAGCTTAATTTCGCCTTTATTTTTCATGTACATGTATATTATATTTAGGTAGTGTCTACATAAGTTCAGTGTCAAATGGTTAATAAGTTAACAACTCTAATTGATACAGATGCCTTTCCTATTAATTGATGTTTCATTTGCCAGTAGTTTAGCATGAGCCTAACCTATAAAACCAAATTATTTAACATATCTGTTTATTGTAATACCGATTCATATAATGCTTATTTGTTAAACAGGACCATGAAAAAATAATCTCATATTAAATCGCAATTGTAGTATTGAGTGGGTAACATTTTTTATTATTTGCCGACATTGTTCAGTGCTTGTATTTACGACAGAACTCCATACCCATCCACCACCAACATTGTATTATAGAGTCGTCTTGAAACTTCACCCATAAGCTGAATAAATATGCCTAAATGCTTTTTGATTAGTGTATTTTTTTTCCGAACATTTGAGTTCAATTTTACGTTGTACCACTTATATATAACAATGTTAACTGTATTATTATGGTTTCCTTTTTAGGTTCCTCTACTTCCTTGGTTGCCCCTTTTTAGTGTATTCGTCAACATCTACCTCATGATGCAGCTGGACAAGGGCACATGGTGTCGCTTCACCGTCTGGATGGTCATCGGTATGTTTAAAGACATTTCTCCCTTGCTGCCTTCCATACCAGAGGTGGAAAAAGTACTCGCACTCTATACTTAAGTAGAATTAAAGATACTTGTGTAGAAAAAGACTAGCAAAAATAGATACTCCTTAAGTAAAAGTAAAAAAGCACAGTAAGTTTTCACTTGAGTACTAAATTTTTCTTCGAATATAACAAAAAATCTCATGTTTTTTTTTAAGAAGAAAAGTAACACTATATAATATTGTACTTCATAAACTCAAATTGTGTTGAGCTAAATAGTTTGTAACGATAACAGTTTTTGCCACTTTTCTTTTGCTTCAATCCAATGCATTTGCCACCAGGGGCAGTATTTATTTATAAGTATGTTTTTTAGCATTTATGTATTTAGATATAAACTAATTGAGAACAGTTTCCCATTTGCAAAACTCATCTTCAGTCGGGTCATTACTATCTTAGGGCATCACTGTACCCCTTTCCTTCCTTCCTGGAATTCCTGACGCCTTCTCTCCTCACCTTCCCTCACGCAGGTTTTGCCATCTACTTCTTCTACGGCCTTCAAAACAGCAGTGCCAACCGCTCCTCCCCACGCAAATATGAGCCGGCGCTGCAGTCCAAGAGCCCCATCTACAAGGGTGCCCCAGACGACAGCGACGTGGAGGGGGCCAACAGCCCCTGATAGCTGCTCACGCGGTCCGAGAGAATGCAGGGAGCTGGATTGAGGCGGTTTCGTGGGGGGACACGTGGACTTTGGAATGCGTCCCTGAAAGGGAGGAGAGGCAACACATCTTTTGCCTCTTTTAACACAGAGGCCAATAATAACTTGATGTTTCAGGACACTGTGACGCGTGTTCTTTTTATTTTTTTTTGCCTTATTTTTTTTTTTTGTCTGCGCGTGTATTTAGCCACGTAGCCCGTTCTCGCCATGTGCATCATTCTTGATCATGCGAGATCCTCCTCCTTCCTCGTCTCTGTTGGTTGAGATGATGACTAGCGCTTGTGACGCTCCGCAGGGAAACGTCAACTTCCTGTCCGCGTCCACTTGATTAATTGCACCAGCCTGTTGCTTTGTGTCTGCTGCGTGTGTGTGCGTGTGTGTGCGTGCGTGCGTGCGTGTGTGTATAAACAGGGTAGTGCTGAAGTTAAACAGGCTTGTCGTCCTGCTTTGGGCCTAAATGCTGTAAGGTCAATAATGGCACACTATCCATGTTGATGTCACGTACACGACACCTCACAGGTTTTTCCCTGCTATCTTTTGAATAGTTGACTTCCACAATGGACCTTTTCCCTCGCACACTTATTGTCAAGGTCAAAGTCAAATTTTACCTTCCGTCAACGATGTTGTTACACACAAACTTGAAATTCTCGTTGACATTCAGTGTACAGTGGAACCGCTGCAGTTTTGAAACCGGTTGACTTTTCCTTTGTTTTTAATATTTCTCACATCAAAGCCAGTTATTCTCAAATGATACTGCGACAACACTTAAGTTCTCGTTGACTTTAGTGTTGAGTGGAACTTGTGACGTTACAACTCCGGCGGCATCAAGTTTTTCTAACATGATGAAAAATTTCATTCTAACTCAAGCTAACGGACTTTGCGTTGACTTTTAGTGTACTGTACAGTGGAACCTCTAAAGTTGTGAGGCAGTTCAGCTTTCAAATTGTTTAAGTAATGACCAATTAAACTATGGCACAGCAGTGCGTTGACTTTAGTTGTACAGTGGAAACTCAAAAAGTTGCGATGTTGATTCATGTCTACTTCAGAATTTCCTTGCAACAACAAATGTTTTAAGTAATGTTAACATTTCTGGAATACAAGTGTCGAAAATAACTAAAGTAAAACTCATCTGAATTTTATTGCTAATGAGTTAACAAGCACTGTATAATGAATAGTACATTGTTGTTATTTTATTAATTTATATTTATTCTCTCTTCCCCGCCTTTCCATCACTGGTACCGTCTGTGGTGGCTTTTTAAAGTCCAAGAAAAAGCACTTCAAGTTGAAATCTCGGTCGTTGGATTTTGGAGGTTCCACTCCGGTTGTTACACTGTTTTGTATAGTTTATCCACACTAAAAGAAGTCTTTGCAGATGTGAGGGTCACTCGATGAGCCCATTGACTAATCAATCAAGTGTGTAAGGAAGCCATTTGTAAAGATAGCGCTTCGTGACTTCTTATCGTGGCTGACATTTTGTTGTCGTTGGCGTTTTAGTTTCAGTTGAAACTTGGCAGCTTTGTCTGTTAAGATGTAGTCTTCTGTCTCCTCTGTAGAGCTGTCCTTATTTCAATTTGTACTGTTCGGGATGACCTGATTGAAATGGCAATTGCAATCAGTTGATAGTGTTTAACGTTTTTACACCAGGGGTGGGCAACCTGTGTATTTATATATCATTTGTCGCCCATGGTGCGCTATTAAATAAATAAAAATCCTTGAAATGGACACAAATGTTTTAATGGGGTGTACATAGTTGTAACATTAGGAAAGAGAAAATCATTTTGCAAGAAAGTAGGAATGTTAGGAGTCTCAGAAGGCCGCTACTTTTTGGATTTCTGTTATGACTTCATTATAATGAAATTAATTTATCCCCACCGTATATGATATTGTTGGAACTGCTTTTTTTTTTCCATAAGAGTTGAGTACTTGTACTCGTAACTACTCATCGATACCAAGAAACCAGTACCACTCATACTTTATAAACTTAACATTTCTATTAAACCACTGACGGATCAATTTGAATTGAAGTCCAAAATAATACACTAACAACTCACTCTGAATTTAAGATTCATTTGTAATATACATTGGTTATGGTTTCGTATGACAGTATAAAGTTGGCAACTGTATAATGCACAGAAAGCTCAATGTTGCCTCTACTGTATTTGGAAGGAACATATATCTTATTAATAATGCACTAAATAATATATTTTTTCCCAGGCAATGAAACCAAGTAAATGTGTAAAATATCTGCATCGACTACTATTGAGTTAGCAAATAAACATAAACATACACATACTATAAACGCACACAAGAGAGCATTTTGGGGATATAGTATCGAGTCCTTGAAAAATTAGGCCAGAAAATCACACTTCTCTAATTGTAACCAAGCTGCAATGGTAGTATTTCATCTTATTCTTTGTAATATTATGAATGTTAAATGACATTTTATAAAATAAAATTCGGGACATTTTTCTTTATTTAAAAATCTAGCGACTTTTTCGGATACTATGACTTAGCACTTTTGATTACTCTATTTTGTACGTTTCTGACTTTTTCCATTACTGGAATTTTGATAATATGGGCTAGGCAGCACAGTGGCCAACTGTTTAGAGCTGCAGGGTTGGATTCCGGCCTTCCTGTGTGGCGTTTGCATGTTCTTGCCGTGCCTCAGTGGGTTTTCTCCGGGTACTCTGGTTTCCTCTCACATTCCAAAAACATGCATGGCAGGTTGATTGGACACTCTAAATTGCCCTTAGGTCGTTCGTCATGTTTGTCTACGTGTGCCCTGCGATTGGCTGCCAACCAGTTCAGGGTGTACCCCGCCTACTGCCCGTTGACAGATGGAATAGGCTCCATCGCGCCCGCAACCTTCAGAAGGAGAAGTGGATCGGGTGATAGATGAATATTATGGGTTCTTCTCAAAAAATTAAAACCTTTTTCATGAAACACTACTTTATATATTTTTATTCTCTTTACAAATCATTAGTATTTTCTTCTCAGAAATTTAAGAAAATTATCTGATTAATGCCTTGTATTTTCTGAATGTAGGCCTTCATATATAAAATGGTCCAACGGTAAAGAGTTTGCCCACCCCTGCTATTTTAGGTAGCGATGTCTGTTTGCATTGTACAGCATTTTTGTTGCGACTTTTTGTTGTTTAGTTTCGCAATTAAGGTTATTGTCTTTTCTGACCAAAATGAACTACTTCTGCTCACCTTCTGATTCAAAGAATGACCCCTTAAGAGTTGGTCTATAATGTCATGTGAATTAAAAAATGTCCCCCTGTGTATAACTTATGTGCTTTACTGTATATTGTACAGTATATTTGTTTGAGTGTATTCAAAAACATTGCTATAAATTAGACCCCCAACCCACCCACCACGAGTATACTTGATGCTGCTGAATTAATGTGGAGGGAAAACATTTTTTTACGTTTTTGTTTCATGTGAATCAAACAGCAGTGCCTCAAAGATTCATCTCTTGGACGGGAAAGCATTAAGGCTGGTTGGGTATTTTTATGAAGAAAAATCATATAAAGGCGTATGTGCCTGCTTATCATAACATTACATCCAGTTCTTGTGCCTTTCAAAAAATTCCTCTTTAATTGATGCTTTGGATGGCGATGGTCTCTTTTTGTCTTGTTTTCTAAAGTGTACATATAGCTGTCATGTATAAATATACAGGCTTTACTTTTTTTTTTTTAATAAAAAGAATGAACTCACTTGCGCATTGTCATTTGTGTTAAGCGGGGTGCATACGTTCAATAATTGGGGCTGATTTTAGTAAATCCGCTAGTGTATGGGAAACACTATAGAAGGCAATATGAATATGTGCCACTGTTAAAATGATTTAAAAAATATATATATATATTTGAGCACAAATGATTGAGAAACATGTTGACAGACATATCAGTCACAGCCGACATACATCTCTGCGGAAAAAAAACAAAAATCATAAGATTAGTGAGTCACTCATAAGATCCCCTTGGGAGAGAAACTGAATGGCAATGAATTCTAAATGATGTGCAAACTACTTAAATTCCAGTTTTTATTACTATATTTTGTATTAAATACAATGCGATCGAGTGCCATTTTCCTTATTAAAAACATGACAAATATGTTTGTTTTTGGACGAGGCGGAATGGATTTACAGCATTTTAATTCATTCCAATGGAAAAGACGATTTGTGATACTCAATTTTATTTGTAGAGAACTTTAAAATCAACGACAGCCACGTAGTGTTGTACATAAATTGAGAATCAGAATTGTAAACAAAAGACATTGAAAACAATACATTAATAACATAAAAATAGCAAACACAAACACTATTACTATCCCGAGTTTCATGCGGAGTTGTGAGCAAAAGAAGAAAATGTGTCTTTTGAATGATGTACATAGAGTTGTCGAATAAAAATGCTCTGAGCTGACAATATTAAAACAGTTTTAGCCCCCTGGAGGGAGACAAAAGTGAATAACATGACTCAACAGAAATGTCAAGCTAATTGCTATGACTGGGTAAGGTACAGGAAGCCCTCTCTTCTATTTTTCATATGTTTTTAAAAATGTTTTGGGATTTAATGGTGTGACACTCAAAGCAATGCTACCCTGTTTTTCATATGCTCAGGAAAAAAAAGACATCAACATTTTGCTTTTCACTTAAGTTTGTGGTGACCAGTTAGCATAGCGTCTGTCACAATTAGCGAAGCCTCTAACATTAGCTTTGATTTGCAATGCTGTGACTGTACAGTAATAAAATGATTGTATCCAAACGAAATGGATCTACAATTTAATCGTAAAATATTTATTAAGCAGTATTTTCAATGTTTAGGGTTTCTTTAGTTACCTGAATATCTGTAACTGAGTTATGCCAAACAACACAGCACACATAAAAAGTAAATGACATTTTTTTTCAGGTTTTCAACAATGATGGTGCCTAAATTGTTCTCCAAACCTGAACGTCAAAATAAAGCAAATAAAACTTTCTTATTTGGACTCGTCATACAATTTCAATACCACCTTTGAGTAGTTTGTCCAAAAAACATCTAAAACATATTCCTAAGTAAATTTATGTAAATATTAAACACATTACCAGTGTATCTATACTAAGTGATGTTGTTTGGGAATTGAATGAGTCCGCCCCCTGTTGGCCAGACACTGTCAATGACACCTCCAAAGCATACTGGATATTTCCATTTATTTATTATTCATGACGTGCACGAACCTAATCAACAATCATGTTATATATTTGTTACGTATGGTGTATATAATAAGTCTACACACCCTTGTACAAATGCCAGGTTTCTGTGATTCAAAACAAACTTCCTTGACCAATAATGTGACCTATAACCTTTATAATCCTTTCAATCAAAAAAAAAAAAAAAAACGTGTTCTATTTCCAGAGAGTAAGTGAAAATAAAGTGGTTGCAAAACTGTGCATGCTATTAGAAGTGGGAATTGGCTGTGTTCAGAATGAATCAATCACAATCAAGGGAGCACTCACCTGGCCACTATTTAACATCTCTGATTGCCCCCCCCCCCAATAAAGTTCAACTGTTCTATCACGCTGCTCAGGGTTGTGTAGACTATCTATAGCCACTGCACATGAATAATAAAACACATGGACACGAGCTTCGTTCCTCGAAAAGTCACTCAAAGACTTATCTCTGCAATTAAATTGAGTTAAAAGTAGATGCATGTATGACTGTACGTACGAAGCCAAAAGAAGTATTAGGGAGTATTTAGGCCACATGGATAATCGTCAAATGAGTGAATTGACAACATCCTCAATATCATACTTCAGAGTCAGTCATGACATGGAAAATAAAAAACATTTTTAATTTTCTCCAATAATGGATTTTCTTGTAACGTTGCTATTTTTTATCTTTTTTCCTGGTACTGTAAGTCTTTAAAAATTGCACTTTCCTTCTCCGTTAAAGTATGACTTTTTTTTTTTTAAATTATCACCAATTTCTTAAAAAAACATTTTTGTATGGCACTACTTTTTGTCAAAATATGAGAACTGCTTTTTCTTATAGCTGCTATTTTAATAAAATCACGACTGTTTTATGTGCCAATTTAGACTATTCATCACCGTAATTAATTGTTATTGTCAAATTATTTTTTTAACTACTATGTGTGGCGCAAATACTCCTTATTAATAATTATTCGGTCCGCACGATTAATCGGCTGGTTAATATATAATGTAAGATATTGGCGTGCAAAAAAAAATAAAAAATTGTCACACTACAACATAGGACAAAGATAATGACATTAAACCGCCCCCCTCACCCCAAAAAAGTAAGAACAAAAAAGTCTAAAAAAAATCAATGAAAGTCCAATGTCTATACGAAAATATATAGACATTCCAACCTGCATCCCCGTCATCCCCACTAAAAACAAACAAATCGTCCCAAAAAAAAAATTCATCTGAGACTTCGCTCTGTAGTAAAGTTAAACAGATATTACAGGACAAAGTATTGTGGGAACAGTCAAATGTGCTGCCTGTAGTTTATAAATATATATATAAATATATATATATATATATATATATATGTATATATATATATATATATATATATATACAGAGAGAGAGAGAGAGAGAGAGAGAGATAGATATAGATATATGGTACATATAGTAGTTTATGTATTTGTGTAAATCCACACTGAGATGAGGAAGATGCCGCCTGATTTTTATTGGGTTTTGTATATCCACATAAGTCAATATTCATCACTAACTGTGTAAGTGTGCATGTCAAAAAAGCAGCAAAGCTAACATGTTGAACGACATGGGAGGGGGGGGGGCTTCTTGTGCTTTTAATTGAGAGAACAATGTGTGTTTTGCACATCACAAGTAAAGCGTGTTACTGCAACATGGAAATAATTTAAGAAAGAGCGGGGGCCCGCCGTGTAGTCATAAACGAAGAGAAGGCCCATCTCCCAAAGATGGAGTCCAAAAGAAATGAACTCAGCAGAGGCACTGGCGGCCCGCCTTGGTGACCTCCTCCGAGGAGTGCACCGTGTTGGGGACCAGTCCGCTCTTGACGCCCTCCCAGCCGTCCTGGATCTTGATGTCGCCGCCGCGCACCAGCTCAAAGATCTGCCTCGTCAGGTCCATGAACGCCTTCAGGAGACAATATACGTTAAGTACATGCAATTGAGCCTTTGAAATCTAGGGTGGGCTAACACCAACAACTTAAGTGCAGATAACTATTGGTCGAAACTAGGGCTGAACAATTTATTGTGTTTGTTATGTGAAGAAGAACTTGAAAAAAATAGTCACATCTTGAAGCCTTTTATACACTCATATGCCTTTTATACACTCATATTAATAGGACCTTGCAAAAATAGTCAATACCGCTCTCACAATATTGAAGGGAAAAAAAAATCTAATTCATCTTATTTATTTCAAAATTGTTCACCCCAAGTCAAAACCAAGATTTGGCTTCAATTTTGACATATAGTACAAGACGTTCCGAGGTTAATAAACTCAAAAAGTGCTTTTGATAAGGTAAAAAAATGCTACTATGAGTGAATGCCATCATCTTTTAAAAATAAATTATCTCAAAATACTGAACATACCGTCTCTACGTTTATTGCGTCTCGTGCCGACGTCTCCACGTAGTTCATCCCAAAGGCCGCCGCCAGCTTCTCGGCTTCCTGCCGGCTCACCTGCCGCTGGGCCTCCAGGTCACACTTGTGACCCACCAGCAAGAAGACGATACTGTGCGGATGGACGTGACTCTGCGCCTCCTCCAACCAGCTGTGCACGTTCTGGAACGAGCGGCGGTTGGTGATGTCGAAGAGCAGGAGCCCGCCCACTGAGTTGCGGTAGTAGGCTCTGGTGATAGACCTTTGAAGAGATAATCAGTATTTTTGATGACATATATCAACAAAACAATGCTACAAATGAGCAAATTCTCTTATGATAAGTAAGCAAAAGGGGTCTTGGAATTGAACCGTGCGGCACTCCCATACATTTATACTTAAGTGCTGGCTTATATAAAAGTGCTGTGGTGCCTTTACTTACAACTTTAATTTACTAATTTAATTGTTTGATTCTTTAAATGCTATTAAATGGCTTATTATATATTTTTGTAAATGGTAAAAATAGTCACTAGTATAGCACTTTTCTAAGTAAAGTTAAGGTTACCTAAACCTCTCCTGGCCCGCAGTGTCCCAGATCTGGAGCTTGACCCTCTTGCCCGGCTCAATCTCCAGCAGGCGTGAGAAGAAGTCCACGCCTACGGTGGGGTCCGACACGTGAGCGAAGTGGCCCTCGGTGAACCTGCGGATCAAACACGACTTGCCCACCGTGGAGTCGCCGATCACAATCAGACGGAACTGGTAAAGCCAGATTGTGTCCATGTCAATTCTGTCGGGTAAACGCAACTCATCAGTCACGATTGAAGAACTTATTACTACAGCGTACACCGTAGTCATTTTTAGTTAAGTGAAGAAATGAATGAAGAAAAGGCATGTCTTTCGGGTATATACAGTTCTAAATCAAGATGTTTTTTCCCCCAAATTCAGTCATAATAAATATTCATCCATCCATCTTCTGTACCGCTTCTCCTCACTCGGGTCGCGGGGGGTGATGGAGCCTATCCCAGCTATCTTCGGGGAGTAGGCGGGGGACACCCTGAATTGGTTGCCAGCCAATTGCCGGGCAGACAGAGACGAACAACCATTCGCGCACACACTCATACCTCGGGCAATTTAGAGTGTCCAATCGACCTGCCATGCATGTTTTTGGAATGTGGGAGGAAACCGGAGTACCCGGAGGAAACCCACGCAGGCACGGGGAGAACATGCAAACTCCACACAGGAAGGGCGGAGATTGAACCCATGCCCGATGCTGTCTCTCACTGTGAGGCCATCGTGCTAACCAGTCGGGCCACCGTGCCGCCCATAATAAATATTATATTTATAAAATAAAATATTGGTATGTTATATATTATTTTCAATTGTAATGTATTGAATTGGTGAAGTAAAATGTATTAATTTGTTCATTTATCTAATCAAATATTTGGTTAATTTATTTATATTAAATTATAAAAATAGATTAGAAAAACACTTATTCACTTTGATGCTTAAGGTAAATTAAACTTAAGGAAAGGCTGGTGAAGTAAAAGTGTGAATGTATGAATCACATTGGCTCATTTAATAAGTTGTTAATTTATTTTTGGTGCTGTTTAACTGTAAAGTAGTAAATAATTGGTTAAAATGTATTTTTTTTCATGCCTGTCATTATTTCATGAGAAAATCATGAATTTATCCATGTTTAAAAAAGCAAAATAAACTACTTTATGTGAACGTACATTTATGTTATTTCAAAAAATCTTTTTATTCTCTACTTTTAATTAATTTATCTCATTAAAGTTTAAATACATTTATAATAAATAATTATTCCCCATCATTGTTGATTATTATATAAACAGCAACTTAAATGCATAATTGTTTAAGGTCCTCCAGAGCCACACTAAATTTTTGAATAAAAACTAAATGTGCAAATGATTCTATAATATGAACACCTGTGAGTTAAAAGCCTCCCCTGGCCCCACCCCTGTTTGTAATAAGTTTTTTTTTAATACTGCATGTGGGTCTGCATCAAACACCCTATGTGGCCCGCGAGCCTCAGATTCCATCCCACTAGCTGTAGCAGGCCTTACCTTCGCAATCTCCGTTAGCATCCGGCTACTGCATTATGTTAGTAACATGCATCATCAATCCAATCAATGCGAAAATCTGCACACTTACCTCGAAGCTGAGAGCTCAATATGCGTCAAACCCGAGCCCCATTTCGACGGTGATGCCTTCAAAAAACAATCGAAACGGGGAGGAGAGGAGGAAAGGGAAAAAAAGCACTGTTGTTGTTTACCAGCTTTGCATCGCTATGATTCACGCTTTAAAAACAAGCTAAACGATTAATCGTTTAATGAAGAACTAAGGACAAAGACGGCCCCGCGCGTATTTGCGTTGCTATTCGGGAAGAAAAGACAACGAGGAAGAGGACAAACACGACGGCATCACTCACGCACACACAAGCATCCGCTCGCCCTCATCAGCACCGTTGACATTTGCATTTACCGTAAATATACGCACTAAGACGCAGCTGAAATCGTCGGAAGTGACGCATTTGCGGTCGTCGGAAATTGCATAAATACACGCGCACATAAAGCCTACTTACGCACACAGCTGGCATTTTACTCGCGTTCCATTACATTGAGCTAACTTTCTAAAACCACCACGTTTTGTGTCATTTCAGATCAATTATGAATAGCATTTACAATGGCATAATTTGTTCATTTGTGAAATAAATATTTTACGTTTCTCTAAATAAATAATTGGTTAAAATAAACAATTTTTTTTAACGTCGCCGTTTTTTTAAAATACAAATTTGAACTTTTAAAATAAAATATTTGCTTTTGAATAAACCTGTTTTTTCTTAATATGTTACATAGCTCAGTTGTTGTTTTGTTTCTGTGCATCATTGAAATTGATCTCTCAACGTTTTTAAAAACTTTTGACTGAATGAAGCTGAGCGTCACTGTGACTTCGTGGTGTTTTCAGCTTTACCAAAAATACCATGCCTCTGTCAAGCACTTGAACGCGGCGGGAGTACCTCCCAGTCGAGAGTCGCGTGGGAGTGGGAGGTCCACCGAGGTCAAAACTCCTAATGCTCCTCGCCAGCAAGCGGTGGGAATCCACACGTTTGGCCTAAATGACCACAAAATCTGTTGGTTTTGTGATTTCCTCCTTTAAACTGTAATTTTCGGGCGACTTGGATTTTTTTTAGCCATGCAGCGGGAGCTCCTATTCAAAGTGTTGGTGATCGGGGACCTGGGCGTGGGCAAGACGTCCATCATCAAGCGCTACGTGCACCACATATTCTCACAGCACTACCGCGCCACCATCGGAGTCGATTTCGCCCTCAAGGTGCTCCAGTGGGACCAGGACACTGTC
This sequence comes from Idiotropiscis lumnitzeri, assembly GCF_059441095.1. Lineage (NCBI taxonomy): Eukaryota > Metazoa > Chordata > Actinopteri > Syngnathiformes > Syngnathidae > Idiotropiscis > Idiotropiscis lumnitzeri. The sequence continues at coordinate 4,123,647 of NC_142407.1, forward strand.
GTCCGACTGCAGCTCTGGGACATCGCTGGTGAGGACACACGACAAATACATACACTTCCAAACTTAAATCCATTTTCACTAATCCATACTCTACTGGACTTAATTTTTCCCTCCCTGACCACTTTTTTAAGGGGATTGAACAATTTTGAAAAATAACCCTATTGGGATATTTTTCAATACGTTATATTTATTTATTTTCTTTTACACAAATACAAGCAATTTGTTTATCTGTATAGCATTCTCTCCCTTAAGTTGTGAGTTTGATGTGTGACCACACTAAAATAAATGGAAATGCATGATTCAATAGAGTGCAATTAAAATTTATTTTTATTTCAATTCAATTATTCGGTCTGCTCCTTCTGGTGTGTGCACCTTGGCCGCTGGGGGGCAGTATAGTACATCCACCCAACTATTATCCGAACCGTTTATCAGACATAAGGACAAATGCAGACCGGCTGAATACCTCAGTAAGCCACAGTAATAATGGTTGTTCTTCACGGAGAGTAAAGAAAATATGCCTGCCAGTATTGTTACAGACTTTTCGTTTTTTATCTTTTTATTATTTTGTCTAATGGAATTTTGTCAATCTCAGATTGTGAATTAATGAATATTTTTAAAACTATGTAAATTATTAGTATTAGATGAATTATAAAAATACATGTTTTGAATGAGAAATTGAGAATGAAATGTTTTATTTAAAAAAACAATTACATTTCTTCAAACTAAACGGTGGACGACTGTTTAGCACGATGGCCTCACTGTGCAGAGGTGCAGGGTTCAATTACGGCCTTCCTGTGTGGAGTTTACATGTGTTCCCTGTGTCTGCGGGGTTTTTCCCAGTTTCTCCGGTTTCCTCCCACATTCCGAAATCATGTGTGGTAGATTAATTGAACAATCTAAATTGCCCCTAGGTATGTTTGTGAGCACAGCTGGTTGTTCGTCTATGTGTGCCCTGCGATTGGCTGGCACCCAGTCCAGGATCTACCCCACCAACTGCCCAATAATAGCTGGGATTGGCTCCAGCCCCCCCATGACCCTTGTGAGGAGAAGCGGTAAAGATAATGGATGGATGAATGTTAAACAGTTCAATGAAAGTTTCTCAAATATTATTACTTACATGTTACTTTGTAAAAGTTGAATAAAAACATTTTTTGAACAAAATATTTTTTAATGTATTTTTGCAATTTTTAAATATTAATAAATTTTTGCTTTGTCACACCAAGCTTGTCTTTTATTTTTTTAATTTATTAAATATGTCTGACTGCATTCTCAGCATTTATTGAGCGCTAAATAATGTTGATTTGGCAGAATTTTGAATTGGTTTAGCATGCTTGCGAAACACAAGGACATCCTGAGTGCACTACAAGTACTTTATTTCACACAAAAAAAACTCATTTATTTTCTCCAAATATTATGGCACCCTGTCGCAAGCGAAACTTCCAAGTAACTTGCTAAAAGACCCTATGTGAGTCTTGAATGTGTGACTGTGTGTGTGTGCATGCATGTGTTTGTGTGTGTGTCACGGCCCCTCCCTAAGCCTGTCATTTGTTGCCTGCTTGTGGAATGTGGCCAGCGAGTCCCATGCGGAAAACGTCCATCACATGATGCCTGCCGTGGAGTTAAGCTAACAAGGCACTTTTTTTCTCCCCCTTTAAGTAACAATCCAAATAGTCCGTGTAAATGTAATTATTTCAAAAAGAAAGTTCCAAAAGTTTAAATGTATTGTACTAAAAAGTACTCTGCGATTGACTGGCACCAAGTTCAGGTTGTACCCCGCCTAGTGCCCGAAGATTGCTGGGATAGGCTCTAGCGTGCCTGCAACCCTTGTGAGGAGAAGCGGTACAGATTATGAATGGATTGATTTACTAAAAAGTTAAATACAACTGAACTTTACTTCGGCATCAATTCACATCTGCCGCTATTTTAAGTGCCTCTAATTAGGCCCAAATAAAGTTCAGATGTTCCAGTCAACGTTTCCTGACATTTTAGAATCGCATAATCACTCATCTATATACTGTACATATGTGTGCCGTAGGACAGGAGCGCTACGGCAACATGACGCGTGTCTACTATCGGGAGGCGGTAGGAGCGCTGGTGGTGTTCGACAGCACGCGAGCGTCCACGTTTGACGCCGTGCTTAAGTGGAAGGACGACCTGGACTCCAAGGTCAGAACTTTTCTCTTAAACTTACTTCTGTTCCTCATGTCCTGATCATTCTCATGCTATTTTATTCTTTCACTATATTGAGATTCCCCCAACACCAAAAAAAGCGTTCTTGGGACAGTTTGGGGTGAAATAAATACAACATGGGACAATGTCATTGCGGCCTGTGGGAACGTAAGGTATAGAACACAATTTTGTAAGGACGTTCCCGACGCTGACTGGACGTTGCGGACAACTCAGAAGGACCGGGCCGGCTTAAAATAACGACAGCAGGTTGACTAAGGGATTGCTGTGCCCACCACTGAATATATATATAGTATAACAATCTACTATACCACATTATCTTTCTATCTATCTATGACTGGGCTTTTAGATAATTTTGAAATTTTGTGGTTCTATTTCAGTTTGGTCGTCACTGTCGTCATTTTTTCACATTTTGTTCTGTGATGTATTAACATGGATGATACACAGTCACCCGCCCAGTCCAATACAATACACAAGTGACATGAGGATATATTTTCTACCTTCCAATCCTGATTTTGTGCAAAGGTCACACTGAACCACGGGAGACCCGTTCCGGCCGTCCTCTTAGCCAACAAGGCCGATCAAGCGACCAGCCCGCAACCCAGACTGGACGCCTTCTGCAGAGACAACGGCTTCGTGGGCTGGTTTCAAACCTCCGCCAAGGTATACTGCACTGCATGTTGTGATGTTAGGTGTGACCACATTTACCATCAAGTGACTCAGTTGGGTTGGCAAAGCCTAAATCACACCGACGACACCACATACAAAGGACACTATGGCTAATATAAAACAACTAAATGTCATTGTCCCAATGCGTTCCCAGTAACATGGTATGAAGTTGCTATTATACTTTATAATCCAATCATATATTTGCGCACCGACGTCACAAAACACCGCCCACAATATTGTTGATTCGCTAAAAAAACTTTTTATATTAGGCTGGCATTGATTAAAATGGACGGCGGCACGGTGGATGACTGGTTAGCTCCTTGTGAGGAGAAGCGGTACAGATAATGGATGGATGGATGATTAAAATGGTAAGAACACATCAAATTCTGGGTTCATGCTGACGCCAAAACCAGACAACAAGTCTCTAATATGTTACAAAAGCAAACGACTATGGTTAGGTCATCTACCCAAACTCTTATTCAAAGATCTTAGAGCCACAATTCTGCCATTCAATAAAACGATGAGCTGACTAAGGAGTGTGGCAGGCAGAAATCAAACCGCACGCAATTGTTACTCAAATAAGTAATAAGTTTTGAATTAACCTTTACTATACAACAATCTGGGGACTATTGTATTGATTTAAAAAAAAGTGGTGGGTTTCTTTACACAAGTTTTGCAGAAAAAAAGGGTTCTCCACAAAAAGTGCTGGTATGCGTAATAAAATGGCTGTGGAGTGTAATTTGTGACTATGTGTTTTCCCACACTCATGTGCCCCCTTGAACACAACCAATGTATGGTGACTTGCAATGTTTAAGATGTATTTTACTTTTGCACTATATTCCATTTTCAACTGTTAACTTCCGGTAGGTGGCATGGTGGATGACTGGTTAGCACAATGGCCTCACAGTTCAGAGGTTGTGGGCCTTCCTGTGTGGAGTTTGCATGTTCTACCCGTGCCTGCATGGGTTTCCTCCGGGTACTCTGGTTTCCTCCCACATTCCAAAAACATGCATGGCAGGTTGATTGGACACTCTTAATTGCCCCTAGGTGTGTTTGTGAGCACGGATGGTTGTTTGTCTTTGTGTGCCCTGCGTTTGGCTGGCAACCAGTCCAGCGTGTACCTCGCCTACTGCCCGAAGACAGCTGGGATAGGCTCCAGCACGCCCGCAACCCTTATGAGAAGAAGCGGCTGCGACAATAGATGGATGGATGGATTTTCCGGTAGCACATTAAGCTAGTCATTAGCACGCTGTGGTATATTTTGTTATTGATGTGTGGGTCTGGCTCAGCTTCCCTCCGGACAGGTCGCAGAGCATGGCAGAATTGGTGATGGAAAAAAGTTCTCCGACACAGCCATTTGGGTTAGAAAGAGATTTTATTCTCGTCGCATGCTGATGTCAAAAGAAGTCTCCCCAAAAAGAAAAAGGGAAAAGGGTCCCCCCTCTCCCCGGCCTTCCCTTCTTATAGGGAATGGCCACATGAATATCTAATTTTACCTTCTCATTATACTAGTCTTCGATTTTGCCCCAAAATCCCTATGGTGAGAGCAGACGTAGTTGCTCTTTGAAGTGGTCTTCTGGTGCCATCCTGACTTCTACTATCACCTCGATTGCTCCACACCTAAATACTGGTGAAGCCTTTTGTCCTCCTGGGCAGTATCCCGTTTACATTGGAATTCCAATACAAAGGCTAGTCACATCTTTAGTCTCCAATTCCCGATAGTTATTTGAAGAGAATTACTAAAATGTACATAATAGTGGATATAAAAATACACTACAACGCCTACCTTACAGCCAAGATTTGCGGCTTTGTTGGTTATTCTGGCTTCCTCTTACATTCCAAAACATGCATGTTACTTGCACTGAAGACTCTAAATTGTCTGTGTGAATTTGAATTGCTTTTATGTGCCCTGTGATTGGCTGACAACAAGCGTGTCCCTAAATTCCGTCCCAAAATCAGCTGGAATAGGCTACAACTCACTTTTGACTCTGATGAGGACAAGCACTGCAGAGAATTACGGACAAATGGCTTGATGATTTCCCGTACTTTAGGAAAACAACAACATCGAGGAGGCCGCTCACTGCCTGGTGGAGCACATTCTGAGCAACGAGGAGAGGACCCCAATCGAGCGAGAACCCGCCACACTTGTCCTGTCGGGGTACGCCAACGCCACCAAGGAGCACTTCGGGTGCTCGACGTGCTCCAAATGACGATTCCCATCCTGGCCAATCAGAGACAAGTGGGAAGTGGATGCCAAACAGGGACAATAACAGTTCTAAAAAGAATGTGCTGCATTGCGTTTTATTATCGAACATGTCTGCATTTGTTTTAAGTTATATCAAAGTGTTCTTTCATAATGAGAGGAATTAACTCTATTAAACATATATTAATGGCATGCTGATGCCTGATTGCCTCGTGATGCAACACACTGGTAACTGTTCAGTCTACGCGCCACACTGCACATGCAATCCAATCGACTTAATACTGCTCTACTTATGTTGCCACCATTGTTCTTTTTCCACTTGTGACGAATGTGAAAGCGCACCCAATAAGCACTTCATTTGGTACAACAGCGAAATCTCTTGAAATAGTCTGTCTCATTGTTAGTCGCATAGTTGAGTGCATTTGGACCCTGTTGCTAACCAAAACAGCAGTAATGCTAACAGCCTCTCATAAGGATTTTTTTTTGACTGAATACAATACTGAATACACGCCTCAAGTGCTTTTACAACATGTGTAACATGCTTTCATGCAAAATACCACAAGACAAAGTATTTTTCTTTTTATTTCATTTTAAATACTAATCTGACAGTATCAATCAAAACTCAAGAGAGTTACATTGGTAAACAGCTAATTTTCATCAGATGGCTTTATCCGTTTATTTTGGCCCCTGATTTCAAAACGTCTTTTTGAAACATTTGAATTATTTTATTTTTAAAATCCAACCTCCAAAAGCTTGCACCAGAGCTGGGCAGTTCGTCCCGGGGGCGGAACGGTCCGAACCTCCGGTCCAGACGGACGCCCAGCGTTCAATTAACAAAGGCTGCAAGTTGATTTTAGTCCGGCCCACGAATCGGCCCTCGTGCGTGTGACGAAACTACCCGCGAAATGGGAAAACAACAAAAAATTGCTTCAGAACACGTCAAACGTGCCACTACCAACTGTTTGTGTATGAAGAGACCAGCAGTATGTGTTCAAGTGTGCCTGTATTTCCTTCTTCTGACATTATGTAACCCGCTACCTTCCTGCTACTGGGACACACCATTACAAGAGGGGGGGGCGCAATACTACAGACAGAAAGAACAAAGGGAAAGTCAAACCCGTTAACCCACTTTAGTTTGGCGAAACCCTTACCACCATAACCACAACCCATAAGAAGGTAAGATTTGATTAGTAAATTTGCCAGATAATGATTTTTATATAGGGATCGAGGTATGATCTTTAAATAAACCTCTGTCGTTAGCATCTATTCCACGGCAGTGTCATACACGGAAAGGGTTTGGGGGCCGACAATTTTTATGAATAAAGCCGGAGGTTCGAGGCCGGATGTGTACCGAGATAAAAAGTTAAACTGTTGCTGAACCTAACCATCAATCCACAAGTGCAGTAAATGTTATTATTTTATATATCTTACTATTATTATTATGAAAACCTGATGAGCTATAGAAACAGTGCAAAAAATATAGAAAAGGTTAGTTGCATCACTGATTTTTCAGTGTTATCTTTGTAATGCCAACATTTTGAGCACAACTCTTGCCTACTTGGATTCATTGGGTGAACCTAAAGAAATGTCCAGTCAGTGTTGCTGATATATTGGAAACTTTGTTTTGGTCTACATACAATAGTATCATAAAAATGTGAGATGTGTGTCGGCTATGAGCATGCATTTTTATGGAAGTGTGATTTTTAAAAAAACATTTTTTATAACTAATTATTGGAGTCACTGTACGACCAAACTTGGTCAAAATCGCACGCATCACGTATAGTAAAAACAGATATGCTTCTCCATGTTTCCTTATTTCATGTTTTCACCTAAAAATAATATTTATTTTAGGTCTTCTGCTTTAAGATTCCCTCCCCTGACTCGAGAAGTGGCCCAATCTCCGACTCCTTCTTTTGTCACCTGATTCATCGCACTGCCATTTTGCACATAAGTTTGACTGACACATAAACACACGCACGCGCACACGCACGCGCATCTCCAGCCTATGGGGCGACCTCTATAGAGGAATTCAGGCTTTTGTAAGAAGACCGGCTGCAGAAAGCGAACGTTGTGCACGCGGGAGACGTTGAGCGGGAACGCGAGGAAGAGGAAGTCTAAAAATGTCATTTTTTCGTATTTTGACGGAGGAGAGTTAAATCATGGACGATTTTGTGTTGATTTGCTGATTTCATTTTATTTATTTTTTTCGCGAGCCTTATTCGCACTCTCATCAGCATCGGCCGAGGTGCGTTCAGGGACACCCGGGACGTTCTGGCGCTCAGCTTTGTTTCATTCCGAATGCCTTACTATTAAGTCAAATGTAGTTTTTTTTTTCCTGTCTATTTTTTTAAACCGAACGTATGATTCGTGGCTGTACGCTGCCCTCTTCTTCCTTCTTGCCATCATCCTCCCCTAGCAGAGACGGCCGATCCTCGCAGAGGGCATTACCCACCTCCTCCTCCTCCTCCTCCCCTCCACTAAAGACATTTTGATCGTCCTCTACTACTACTCCCCCCCATCCCGGTCACCTCCTCCAGGCTCCATCCGAAGCCGCTCCTCCTCCACCATGTCCGGGCCGACTCTGACGGACCGGATCGCCGCCGCGCAGCACAGCATGAGCGGCTCGGCCATCAGCAAAGCCGTTTGCAAGGCCACGACGCACGAAGTGAGCGGACCCAAGAAGAAGCACCTTGACTGTAGGTGAAAACGCATACACGCAAAATGCCATCAGTGCACGCACGGTCCACGCACACAAAAAGGACGCCTTTCGTCCTTTGTATTTGTCTTTTAATTAGGCACCATCCATCCACTATATGTGTTCTGAGGCCTAAATACAATATCATGAAGTCCTGCATCATTTCCGATCCTTCACGTTCAAGTTCACTGTCCACTGGTGCATTACTATCATTTATGCATGTGTGTGTGTGGGTGTGTGTGTGTGAGAGAGAGAGAGATGTCCTTATCTGCACACTACTAATTGCCTAAGCATGCATCCATATGTGTGCGTGTGCGTGTGTAAGTGTGCGTGTGTGTGTGTATTCCTGGCATATATAAGGATTATTAGGTTATGAGGCGTTTTTTTAGGGCCCGCAAAAAAAGACTGCATGTCATGGATGGAGTGCACAGGTATAATAAATCACACACCCCTACAAAGGAATCAACTTTCCCCTTTGACATGAATTGAAATTTCATGAATCCGTTCCGAAAAAGAAATTAAAATGTGTTGAGGATTTGACCTCTAAACTGGTTATTTGGATGCATTGACCACTACAGGGGCTCCGGTAAGAGATAATTAAATGTCACGCATTAAACGACTTGAAAAATTCTTAATAAAATATTTTTAATTAAGAAAAATAACACTGTAAAGTAAAACAAAAAAACAGGAGAATGTAAAGAAAGAAACTGGTTTTAAAGCGTGTACTTAATGCATGTACTGTATTTGAGTTCATGAGCCTTTAAGGGGTGTGGCTTGGTGCAGGTGATCATATGAAGCACCTTTGCCTGAAGCACTTCTTTGCAAGTATTGCCATTTTGCATTGTGCCTTTGACTTATTATCCTCTTCAATAAATGGCTTGCATTATCCTTTAGCTACTGTGGCTGTTGTTGCCCACATGTGAGGGCCTCACAGTCCCACAATTGCTCCTTTTTTTCCCCAAGTGCTGGCGTATTTGAAGCTAGATCGCAACACAAAGCAGAAAAAACCAAAACATTTAGCAACGGATATGTGAACTTAAACGTGAACAGACTATATCACAACACTCACATGCATATATTCTTTATCCTCTGCAAAATAATGACAAATAATAGAGCAGCTGACTGAAATCTGAAAGTTGTTGTAATTCTTACTTGTTTGTGTCTGTATGACTGCATTACACTGCCTCCCGGCGGCCAAGGCAAGCACACAAGAAGGAGCAGCACAATACATTGAAATAAAACATTGAATCATGATGAACAAATTGTTTAATTGTTACATTCTAATTATTCTGTCCAATATAGAGTGCCATTTCAAAACACTATTCTAGGCAACACCTAGTTGGCACATCTGATTCACAATCAGGAGATCTTGGCTTGAACCCCAACTTTGCATAACATGTAATGTAAGGTTCACAAGATTCAGATTAGTCCAGTGGTGTGAATGTAAATCTATAACTACACAAGGGAACTCGTTTCGTTTTCACAATTCAATCTGTCCGGGCGATGCACTTTTGTAAGTACTGCTGTTTTGGTGAGTAATATAGTTAAAATGGGCTCAGCAGTGTGTGCTAAACAATACCATCTGAGAATTATGATTTTTTTTTATTTTCCCCATATCGGAAAAGGGAGGCGTCTACTCGAGCGAGACATTTTATTTGTCTGAGAGACGTACTGCTGTCTTGGTTGACAACAGAATTGAAATGCACTCTGTTGTTAACTATTTTTGTGTCAACAATCGTGTCAATGAACTACAATCGCTACCTGGTCAGTTTTTATTGATGGGAAAAGAGAGGTATGTATTCGAGGAAGTAATTTATCTATCTTTGAAAGAGCTCAATAACACTCATCTGTGAAGAGCTTTGTGTGTGTGAATATCAAAGACATGATCCTTTTTAGCTTGATGATAAAATGGAGGCCTCAATTCGAGGGAGGCATTTATCTCTTTGAGACACGCGCTTCGTTGACGCGGTTCTGGTTAGAAACGGGATCAGCAGTTAGCGAATCAGTATAATGAGTCAAAATAACATAACACATAACTACTCCTTGTTTTTTTTTCATGGGAAATGGGTGCCGTTTCTTTGTCTGTGCAGCTGCTTCGGGTAGCAATTAATTCAAATGGACACAGCAGTTAACTGGTTTGAGTGTAAACAAAACTTTGATATGTATGTTTTTTTTTTCCTAATGCAAGAAGGAAGGTGTTTGTTACAGGAATTTGTCTGAAAGACATGATTTGGTAGGTGCTGCTGTTTTGGTTAATAATGGAGTTCAAATTGAGTCATTTGTGTGTAAATTATAGCCTCTATGAACTGAGATTTTATACAGATCACATGTTTTTCGTGAATGGAATGGGGATGTGTTTTTTTTGTCTGAGAAATATGCATCTGTGCATTTCGATGGAGCGACAATAGGCTTTAGCAGTTAACAATTTTAGCTATGGAGTTTACGAAATGTGCTTTTTTTCTGGGATGGAAAAGTGAGGCGTCTGTTTGAGATATGTGTTTATAAGATAAGATGTCCTTTATTAGTCCCACAATGGGGAAATTATCATTCTGAGAGATGTGATTGGATTGGTGCTGTTTTGGTTAGCAGCATAGTTGAAAAAGGATCAGCTGTTAACTCTATTGTAAAATATTTAGACACTGTGATTTAAGTTAGCGTTATTCTTCCTGAGGCAGGGAAGTGTCTATTAGAGGCAGGCGTTTATTTGTCTTAGGTGGATAGGAGACAGACCCACTAATTGAGACACTGTGTCTATTTGAAGTATATTGTGCAATAATGACATTAAAAATAGGGCAGCTAGCTCTAAAAGTGACCTAATGCTGTGTCCAGTGACAAGATGACAAGAAAATCAAATACGTAACGAATGATTCTATTCCATCCGTAATGAGGCGAACTGTTAAAGTGCTGCTCGCTCATTGAATTCAGTCCTTTATTGTTGTTCTGACCCCTAAGCTTAGTGGCCTCACAGTTACTAAACAACATAAGACCATCCACCTTCAAACCAGTAAATGTCACTGCAGACGCAAGGAGCTTTTCAGAGGACGTTTCATCACCGGGGCGGCTTCCAAACGCTTGGAATCACACCGATTTTCTGATTGAACGAGCCGGCAAGAGGCTACATGAGGTTTTGGCTTGTGATCTGACTAATTCTGACCATTAGTGGGTTTAGAAGCTTTAAGTTGGGACTGCATGCTTGGCTCAACACACTCTTTTGTTTTCTCGTTTCCGTTTGAAACACTTAGATGGGCTTTTAAGGTCAGGCAAGGACACGGGGAAGAGGTGTGTTTGCAATGAGCCGGCTGCGTGGGTTCGTCCCTCCGTAGATCACGGAGAATGTAAAGGAAGCCCCCCGACGAGGCAGTCTTTGTGTCTTTGAGCAACAATTCATGAGACGAGTCTGCTCCCGCTCAGCTCGCCTCGTTAAATGGGATCATAAAGAGGAGATGCGTACTTGCTTCTGCTAAAGAATCGCTCTCGCCTGCAAATGGAACAGAATCAATGGGGATGAAAATAATGAGACGCTGGCTTCTTGTCGAGGGGGATTAAAAAACACATCCCTTTGCTGCAGACGAGTGCAAACAATGCAGCACAACGGGTTTTTTTTTATTAACTGTACAAGCAATGTTCTGAGTAACATTTTAATGTTCTTAATAGATGTACAAGGGTAAAAATCAGTAGCCAATGTAATACTGAAAGAAGAAAACACTATGCCAGGCAGTACAGTGGACTAGTTAGCAAATCTAAAATCTTGCCTATGACTTTGCTGTGTGATGTTTGCATGTTCCCTCTGTGCATGCAAGGACTTCTTCCCACATTCCAAAAACATTGCGGTATATTCAAATTTCGAGGGGAATATTGCACCAAAAAAGCCAAACAAAATGTAAAAGTCATGCGCACCAGCGTAGAAAGAATGGAACTGCTAATGTAGTGTAAATGTGTGAAACATATCCTTGGATACGACATGACAGCGCAGCTAGCTAGTGGCCATTGTCTAGCACCCAGTCTCTTCGGCCTGAATTCCAGTATATAGTCTTCTACTTTTAAATGTGATTTTTGAAATTATGTCACAAAAAAAGCCCCCAAAAGACGCAAACCAAAAGTATAGTAACAATGTAATGTTACGGTTAGCATTAATAGAGACTTTACAAACAAGCACTGGCAAAACATATCGAGCCAGTTGGTGAATAAAAAAATGCTAGTAGCTAGGACTAGCAAGAACCAGAAGGCACGCTAGATGCTAATGTTAAGCGTTAGCGACTACATTGACTGGACTTCACGGTAGCTCGCCAATCTTCACTCTCCCATGTAACTCCCTATGTATATTCTTTTGTTAAGAGTCCTTATTTAAGATTTAACCCTCTAGGTTCCATGCTGGCCTTAAACTGTATTAATGCAAATGTCACAAAACTTGGCTATTTTTTTTCTGATTTAGGCATTTGCAACTTCAGCTTTTATTATTATTTTTAATATATAATCAATATTATACACTTTATATCAAATTGTACATTTTGTTTCCATCCTGGCTATTTTTGGTCAATTGAATTTGAAACCCACGCAAATAAAATTTTGAAATTCCTTGTTATGCAGCGTGGGATGTGGGATCGGTTCCCACTCTGTGATGATGTCGATGTCTACCCTGTGACTGGCCGGCGACCTGTTCAGTGTGTGGTGCGCCTTTTGCCCGTAGTCAGCTGGACCTCTGTACAGGATAAGCGGTGTGGATAATGACAAACTCCTTGTAATTTACTAAATTGAATCGGTCAATTTTGGAACAATTGTTCGACTCAAATTAAACTCAACACTTAATTTGTGCTTTTTTTTGTGTTTCTTTTCGTTCAGGGGGTTTATAGACAGGGGAGAAATGTCACATAATATGAATTCATGAAAGAGGTGATTAATGGCTAATTGCACAACAATATAGAAAATGAATGATTATACTATTTGCAATATAAGAAAAAATGTCATGAGAGATACATTTTGAGGTCATTTTACATAAGAACAATACAAAAAATGGCCACACACAAAGCTAGCACAGCGAAAGAAAAAATAGCGAAAGAAAAAGCAGAACTTATTGAGAGAGTTAAGCATTTGTTACTTGCCGAACTGTTTCCAAATCATGCAATGTTTTTGCATTCATGTCTGAGGAATTTATAAAAATCTATTTATTTTTATACCGTCCCCATGGAGGCATGGATCCACCCTCACCAGGCCGAGTGACATATTGCACTAAAGCCATGATTCATTGTTGTCTCTGCATGCTTTGCTGCTCATTAACCCGGTCGAAGCGAGCTTTCATCAGCACCATCTTGGTGTCGTGACCTTGACAAAGAGAGATAGCCTCAGTGACTATTTAAACCCTCACAACTATTTACAAAGCGTGGCGAATGATGAGCACGTCACGCCGAGTAAATGGGATTTCATTAAGCTGGGGCCACTCCGATGGGCGACAGAACCAGGATCCGATTCAACGTGTCATCGGGCCGGGAGTGGCCGCTTACTGCACAGCGTGATATCGCACATACGGCTTGATGATGTTTTTTGAATAGATTAATCAGACACCGACATCTCAATTTCCATGTAAATGAATGATAAGAAATTACATTGAAGGAGGACACATGAAAAATTTACTTTTTATGGTTTGTACGCAAAGCAGAAGACAGTAGTGACGCTATCAGGGCCTTCTTGAGGCATTTTTTTTTGGATAGCTTTAAATATACACATATTCCCTTTTTTATGTATAGTTTGAGAGTAAACAGATCAGCACTGCTTTTGAGTCGAAGATAAAGATTAGGGTGTGAATCTCTGCTTGTCACATTTATTACAAAGGAGAGAAATGCCAAGTTTAGGCACCTCACACTTGATGTGTAGGTATCAACAGTATGTGTCGTGGTAGGTTGTAAAAAGTGTGTTGTGATCGTGAGAAAAGGGGAAGCAATTCATGACGTGAATGACGCCATATAAAAAAAAGCCACACTTAAGCGATGGTGAATAGTAAATCTGGAACTTGCGTTCTCACTGTTAACATTAATGTCACCTTAACCACGTTGAGAGAGCAACAGAGAAACGTTGGACCTTTTAACAGAAATCATTACATCACCGTTACCTAATTTTTTTTGATAGATGGAAAGACAGCGCAATGTGGTTTCCAGTTAAGACAACAGTTAGCCTATTTTTGCAGTTTCTTTTTCTTTTAATTTCCGGTGCACTGCGTCACCATGCTGCCTCTTACCGGTCAGTCTTGGCACAGCAAAAGAAAGCCAGTTGGAGAACATGGCGCGTTTTACTGTGATTTTCAATAATCTCAACTCGGTGTTGAACACCCGCACAAGATTTGCGTTCATATTAAAGACGTTTAACATTTACAAATATTGACCCATTTTCCAAGCAGACGAAGGAAAATCCTACTTAAGACACAACACACCAGGGGATAATCGTTCAGGACAATCATTTGGATACATGACAATTGGGCCTTTGCTCACTTTGATCTAAGAGCGGGAAAATGCTCAGATTTGGCCTGATTGTCATTATGCATGTGGCCTACTTAAGTGTATGCAGCAGTGCATTTCTATGAGGACTATCATCAGAATAAGCATGTTTAAGGCACTCGTTCTGTCATTTTGCTTTTTTGCACACATGCCGGATGGACGTCTCGCGAGGGCAAGACGTAGGGAGTCAACTCGGGTTTTGTTTCTCTTCATCTCCACGAGAGGGGAAAAAAAATGAGGTTAATTATTCATCGCAGGCCTATTCATTTCCTCCTTTATGCGTCGAGGCATGTCGATTGAGTGCCGTCACTGGATTGACTTTATAATGTAACTCTCCATCTTCTGCCGGGATTTTCTATTGACGCAGTTGGTGAAAGAAAGCATTGGAGTTATGGCCAGCCAATGAATTTGTCCATGCAGCTCCAATTCCTCTGCCTGTATCTCACATATTGTTAAACAATCATTTGCTCATCGATTGGTCTTCTTGTAATGAACCCGTATGGACGTACACATCACAGTACTCCCCTCATAAATGATGACTTTGGCATGCGACCCGTTTATTTCCTCCACAATAGCTAACAGAAAGTAAAGAGGTGGAGCTTAAAGCCTCGTAAATGTCAGCCCGTACTCGTTAATCTCTGTATGTCTATTTTCCCCCTCTCACAATGCATCTTTGTTGTTGTTGCAGACAATACTGCTCGCTTCCATACAATGCTACGGACTAGTCTTGCTGCTATTCACATTCACGTCCAATGTGCGCATCTAATGTATATACAAGCAGTTACCTATGAATAAACTAAAACCTAGTTTTGGATGCATGAATTCTTTTATGTAACACTACTGCTGACTATTATTGCTGTTGCTGACATTCACATATTTGTACTGTATCTACAAGAAGTTATATATATATATATATATATATTAGTGCTGTCAAGTGATTAATTTTTTTAACTAATTAATCACAAAAAAATCCATGATTAATCACATTTTTCAACTACTATTTTTTGCAAAGCTTATAACAGATATTTACTTGAATAATATCTTGGAATTGATGCAAAATCACCAAATATGAAGTATATTTAATTCAAAGACTTTTCTAATAGCTTTCTTGGATTCTTGAATACGATCTAAATGGAGACATCTTTGCAGACATTTATTTTCAAAACATTTCTCAAAATTGCCCACAACCGCCACACTCCAGCAGTGTTGGTTTGCAAGGCCCAGTGGTAACTTAAATACAGTGTTTTGTTCTGAGACCTGCTCAAAATGTACAGCTAATATGGCACAATATTTGCAAAGTATGCAAATTATTTCTTAAGTAAATCAAACGGAGTTAATTGAGTTAAAATATTTAACTGAGTTAAACATTTTTGGATTAACCACCTGATTTAATGCTTTAATTTTGACAGCCCTATCTATCTCTCTCTCTCTCTCTCTCTCTCTATATATATATATATATATATATATATATATATATATATATATAATACAGTAAACCCCCGGTTATCGCGGTTAATGGGGACCGAGACCACCGGCGAAATCTGTAAATCCGCGAAGTAGCGGCACACCTTCAAAAATGCTTAAAAAAAAAGAAAATATATATATATATATATATATATATATATATATATATTTATATATATACACGGGTAGAGAGAGAGAGAGTGAAATTCATGTTATAACAAAAAAAAACAAATTATTATGAAAACTTATTAGTTTTTTATTCCCCAGCCATTATTTTTGTATTTATTCAATTACTTCTTTTTGTATTTATTTAATTACTTCGACTTTTACCTGCTGGTACGCCGTCCGGTGTGCCCTGTGAAATGAAAGGTGGCATTCTTCATTTATTTATTTATTCATTCATAACTGACAGCCTCGCGCTCCGCTCGTGCCCGGGCGGAAGAGGTGCTCCTCTCCGGCTTAATTGTCACGCACGCCGGACCTGCTCCCCCAAAGCGTGTCTCTGTTCGGTTGTTTCATTTCGCCCCGCCCGTTCCCGGGGAAGGTGCTCCTATTCGGCTTAACTGTGACGCGAGCATGCCCTCCTCCTCCGGAGCTTCCATTCGGTTAAATTTAGGGGCCGCTTGACACCGCCCGTGCCCGGGGAAGGTGCTCCTATTTGGCGTAACTGTCACGCACGCCGGCCGGCCTCCTCCGGAGCTCTCGTACGGTCCGAACCGCGCGAAACGTCGCCCCGGCTCGTGCCCAGGGGAACGTGCTCTTCTTCGTCCACTCTCCTCTTCGCCCACGCTCTTCTTCGGCGCACGCCGGCCGTCTAACCGCTCCAGCGCCCCGTCGTGCCGTTCGGCGAAACTACAATGCCCCTGAATATTTTTTAGACCCGCGAAGCACTGAACCCGCGAAAGGTGAACCGCGAAGTAGCGAGGGTATATATATATATATAGTTATCTGTCTATAAAACCTAGTAATCAGTCGACAAATTATATATATTTGACGCTCCATGAAATGCTTCTATTGAGTCTTTCTGCTTTCCTCTATTATATATTTTGTACTAGTTATCCATATACAAGCAGTTCTGTATCCATAAGCAGTAGACAGGTTTTTGATGCACATATAGTTTGTATACAGTTGACTATTGCAGCACGCTAATCTCTCTGTTTTACTATCTATGCAGTATGTAATCCGTCGTCTAAACCGTGTGTAAGCATTAACAGTTGTAGATGCACGCATATATTTACATACAGTAGAATGCTGACTATTTTTGACATTCCAATATAAAAATATAGTATATATGATTCCAGTACAGCTGCCCCACCTACTACCTGATGTAGTAAATACATACATAGATGTATGGATTTTTATTATCCTTGTGTGCTTCTTCCGTTCACTTTGCTGTTGTAAAATCCTAATTTCCCCATTGGGGGACTAATCAAGGCTTATTCTGTTCTTTTGCATTCCATAATGCAGACCTGATCCACTGCACCAACGAGCTGAATGTTAGCATCCCTCACCTGGCGGATACGCTGCTGGAGCGCACGGCTAGCAACAGCTGGATCGTGGTCTTCAAGGCGCTTATCGCCACGCATCACCTCATGATGTACGGCAACGAGGTGAGGACATTGAACGTCAAACACACCCATACACACATCCATAAATAGTTAGCATTGTGCTTTGTACAATCTTTCTACAGTAGGATGATTTTGTATTTGAAAACTGAGACATACAATTATTCATTTATGTCTTCTTTGAAGATTCACATTCAACTTTTAGTTGATTGATACATTCATCATTAAATGCAGGGGTCCTGGTTTATTACAGTCCCCAAAAGTGATGTTTCAAGGTTGCAAAAGTCGCACAACTAAGTTATCGCAGCGGCGTAAGAATATCACATCATACCGCCGCAGTATTTCCATTTGTTCTGTAACTGCTGCCTTAGCATAGGTAATAGTAAGACTATGTTCTGACTTACAAATTAGGGAAACGTTGTCACCATAAAAATGGAACTCTGTCACAAGCTGAGTTTTGAGCAAAGTTTACTTGTTGTCCAACACTTTTCATGATTAAACAAAATACAGCGTTGCACACCACCCTGTTTGCTGCTCACAAATAAACATATAAAGTGGATTTTTTTTTGGAATACCCTTGGCAAAATTTGCAAAAAATCTTTCGGATTATCAGTTTGATGGCCTCTCTGAAATGTCCTAAAATGCAACAAGATGTCATTAAGGCACTGCCTAAGATAAAAGTGGAGCTTTGATGCCATCTAGAATCTTGGTGCCAAGGAACCATGTTAACTATTATTACTTAGTACGTCTACATTTATGTGACAACTATGCTATTCCAAATAATATGACAGTGCAGGGATAATGAATGCAGATATTGTAGTTGCTGGTGCACGACTTTTAGTGCATTCGGTGCCGTTTTACATACCGAGCCTTTTATTAGGCCCAAACCCTTAAAAGTCGTTCCGAAGAATTGAGGTCTTTATGTGGACAAATGACACCTCTCGCTCATAAACTCCTGTCTGCGACAGACGTAACGACGCGGAACATGAGCACGTCGTCGACTTTTCCCTCTTCTCTTTTCTCTCTCTCTTTTCCCAGAGACTGATGCAGTACGTCGCCTCCAGAAACACGCTCTTCAACCTCAACAACTTTCTCGATAAGGCCGCGCTACAAGGTGATTTATGACCCCCTTTGACTCAGCAGAGCTCTTCTGCCCAATGAGTGACTTCCTGTCTCTTCCCGGCACTGTAACGCTGTCGATAAGTCAGCAGTGTGTGGGCAAAAGTATTGGGACACACCTAATCAATCAGGGGTATTTGGTTAGACTTTAATGAGGTACACACAAAGTGAGTGCTGTGCTTAGATGGGTTTGGTGTTCATTTCTAACACTAACTCAACCTCCTAACCACCAATCCCTTCAGGATACAACATGTCCACCTTTATCAGACGATACAGTCGCTACCTGAACGAAAAAGCCATGTCGTTCCGGTTAGCAGCGGTGGACTTCACCAAGATGAAGCGAGGGTAATACACTTTCTCTGACACAAACACAATAACAAACTCATGGATTACCTTCACCTAAAGAGATCAGTTTGTGTGCGATTTCCTATTAAGAGCTTTTGATCAGTCATGTTTTTCATTATGAACACTAATTGCACACTTAAGTACAATGACAATAAAGGGATTTCTGATTCTGATTCTGATTCTAACACTTGTCATTTGGCGGTTTGGTGATGAAGCACTGCCTCGACCAGAGAAATGAGAATAAAGTGATACTATATGAAAGCTAGTTCCACATGCACAGATTCCACAAAAGACTAATTTGGCTAGGAATGAAGTGCTGCCTCCATGAGTGAAAATACAATTAATGATTTTACTCTTTTGTGGAGTGCTGGCTTTTTTCTCCCCACTCTGGGCAAGCAGTCGCTGGCTCGCCTAGTTGGAGCACGAAGCTCCGCCCCAGTTGTCATGGTAACAAAAGCTATACCTGTAATTGGCCCCGCAACAGGAGAGGCAGAAGCTTATTCGCATAAGACCGCCCCCTCAAAATCAGTTATGCCACTTTTTAATCAGGACATCACATGCAGTATGTATTAAGCACGTAAACGGGAAGCATGCTAATAACGTGTGTGTGTGTCACCAGGGCTGACGGCGTGATGCGCACCATGAACACAGACAAACTGATTAAGACGCTGCCGATCATTCAGAACCAGCTGGATGCACTGCTGGATTTCCAGGTAGTACATGATACAAAACCGCAGCATCATCCGGTGCAATGACACCATTTAGCCTGACCATGTGTGAATAAACTCCAACCTGCAGCCCAACTCCAACGAGCTGAGCAACGGCGTCATCAACACTGCCTTCATGCTGCTCTTTAAAGATTCCATACGGTTGTTTGCCGCGTATAACGAGGGCGTCATCAACATGCTGGGTAAAATCTACGCACAGTACACGTAGTCATTGGCCACTTCTTTAGGTATGACCTACACAATTTGAGTCCAACCTGAGCCAAGCTGGATCAATTTGAAACGTTTGTACTACGCACGTCATGATTGGCTGGTCAATGCTTTTCCACCCCAGTCTGGAAAGTGGCAGTAATGCAGATTCCAAAATGGAGAACAACTGACTGCCTCTAGAGTTCCATAAGTAGGATCTGGTGGGTCACAGCCACCATTCAGCCCCGATGCAAGTGAACTGTAACTGCAGACAATGAAAATAAATTCCCAGAGCAGTCTTAAAATGGCTCGGTCAAAGGTACTCCATGCTGGGTGAAATAGCAAACCTAGTGCTGCATTAAAAAGGGACGAAGCCAATGCTGGGTTATTTGTATCCAGCATATTGGGTTGAGGAGTTAACCCAGCACAATGGATCCAGAAAATACCCCTGCTGATGAGTTAAACCTACCTAGAAATGGGTTACCAGCTTAAAATACTAGTAATTGTACTACCAATATTTTATAAGAAGAGACAACTCGCTTCTACCTGGGGCCTGTATCTGATGCTTGTTGCGAAATCTGCATGATGTTGAGCCTTGGGATATTTTGAGGCAAGCAGGACAGACACCTGTGAACTGTTCTAAATTGTGGAAATAACTCAACATTGTGTCACGTGTGATGGCGACGTCATGTGACAGTGCTCATATTGTGACCCTCCCTACACAGAGAAGTACTTTGACATGAAGAAGAACCAGTGCAAAGAGGCATTGGAGCTCTACAAGACCTTCCTCAACAGGATGACCAAACTGTCTGAGTTTCTCAAAGTGGCCGAGGTAACGTTTAGGACGGGGGCAGGGGTCTCCGAGGTAGGAGATATGGATGAGGAGGAGAGGGTGGAAATGTTGGCTGAAGGCCACTTTAGAAAAATGTGGATTTTTTCTTCAGGATTATGACCCAACAGGTGAATCGTAAAAACATGAACCAAAAGTTTAATATAGGTCACCATTTTACTTGCTTTAAAATTGACAAGTTGATGATGAAAGGCGTCAACGTGTCTAAAGATGGGAATAAATTATTTATTTATTTCTTTTTTTAGATCTAATTCTTATTTATTTGATTCCTATGAATTGTTTGTTAGCTTGCCTGATGATTCTGGAAACTGAAAAATCACTAGAACAACTAAAGCATGTGAATTAAACCTGAAAGAGACATTGCTTTATGTCGAATAGTTTAGTAATCTGTTTTTATGAGAAACTGAGTCAGCTGGACACTGACAAAGAGCGTCCACTGGAGGAAGCCCTGGAGCGCTACCTGTTTAAAAAGCCTGCACTGCATGTCCAAGCCTCTTTGCCTTTTCTATCCTTCTGTCTTCTTTCTCTTTCGTGACTTCCCAGTTAGTTAGTCCTCGCACTTAGAAGGCATCCTCACCGCTTGCTTTTTGCTCCCATTTCGGAAGACGGTTTGGGAAGTAGACTAACGTTGACTTGAAGGAGCCATTCATGTCTTAACTTCAGTGTGTGTGTATGTGTGCGTGTTCCTACCCTCTTCTTCTTGCGTTCAAAGTCAACATTAGTTGATGTCACGTGACCTGTTGTCTCGCCTTGCAGCATTCATTTTAAATAGTGTGTATGTGCACATGTATTATTGTGTATGTGTGCGTGTGTACAGTTTATCGGTGTTTGTAGGCGTGTGCATGCGCCCTCCCCCCTTCCTCCCGTATTGTCTTTTCTTTGTTTCAGCCTCTGCATGGAGTAATGAATGCTCGGGTTTGATTCTTCTTTCTCCCTCCTCCTCCTCTTCCTCCTCCTCCACACACCTTTATCCCTCTCCACCCTCCTTTAAAAAAAACCTTGTAGTCTGTTTGCTTTACTCCTCGTTTTGTTACGACATTTGGTTCATTTTTATTTTACCTCCCTTCCTCCTACCTCCCATTCCCCTTCCCCCTCTCCCTCCTTTTTTGTGACACAGCAAGTTGGGATAGATCAGGGCGACAGCCCCGATCTCACACAGGTCAGTCCACATCTCATCTCAAGCCGCCAATCGAGCAGCGTCGAAAAATCCATCCAGTCGATCCCATATTGCTTCATTCTAAAGCGCTCCCGTTCCCTACTCACCCTACAGACCTGCCCACACTGCAGCTGGCCCTCTCTCTTCTTCACTTCTCCTTCCACATCTCCTTTTTTCTCCTCCTTTACATTTCAACTCACTTCTAGAGAGAAGAGAAAGCACAAAAAAAAATACACGACAAGATACAAATCATTTCAGAGAAAATTTCATTCACTTTGTGGTTTGAAACAACATTTTTGAAGGTGACTTTTTTTTCCCATTCTGCCAGATACACCATTTGGACAAAAGTATTTACAACACCTGGTCATACAGGTGGTAAAGAATAAAATAGACCAAATATACATGCCATTCTATTGTGTTTTGCGCTCTGTGAAAATGTCGCTGTGGTGGTTAGTCAAATTTGTGTTTTCCAATATGTCCATTGCATGCACCACATGCACAGATTCACACTTGAATTAACAAGTGTCATTTGTTGGCTTGATAATGAAGTGCCGCCACCATGAGCGAAAATGCAAAATAAGTACTAGTAGTAGTAGCTCTGTATCTGGTCGCCACGGAAACAAAAGGCATATGGTGAGCAGTGGCTCGGTTACATTAGACAGGACCTCAAAAGGGTATAGCATGAGTTAATATTGTTGAATGTTAAAAAGAATAAAACAATCTTGCCATGCTATTCTGCAATTATTAATTGAAGTGACTCAGTAAATGTTATTTGTTTTCTCAAAATAAACTAAACGGATTTTGGAGAAGGGCTCGTCATACTTAAAAATCATAAAATGATGATTACATTAGCCCCAGGCAACACAGTGGCATGCTGGTAAGCCTGTCTCCCACAGAGTTCTGAAGTTTTGGTTTAAATTCTTCCTTTGAAGGATTTGAATGTTCTCCCCATGCATGTGTGGTTATTGATATTGAGATTTTTATGAAATATCACACAGCATGTACACACATATCGCAAGACAATTTGACAAGAATAGCTTGGACAACAGCGACTCTTAAAAGCATGAAATGGTTGGGCAACTCTGAAATTATGTGATAAGCACAAAAGTATCTGGAATTTCTGGAAAGATTGGAGACTTAAGACTAAACTCACTGTAAGGAGGTCCAACCACGTCACCCAGCCGGACAAAAAAGACGTGCGGTAATCATATACTAAAAAATAATGTCATAACTTTAAACCGCTATTATAAATTCACTGAGTAATTGATTGGCTTTAAAATGTGTATTCCAGTGAGCGTGTCAATACTTTTGGCCATGTGGTGTATTTCTCCATCAGAAGGGTTAATGATATTTCAGGATTACAGACGACATGTTTTATCGTTAAACAACACACAACCAAATAACACAACTCAGTCCATTAGAGAAACAGGTCACTTTGCATTAGCTGTGGGGAGAGCAGCGAATGGTTTAAAGACGTAGGTTTCTGCAAATATGCCTTGGACAGGCGCACATAATATCCTCATCAGCACTGCATATCACAGCCAAAGCCTATTTGGATTTCTTTATGTTTTCGACAAACTGGGATGTGATCAAGTTTTGAAGCACACTGCCGTGTTTGTAGTGCTTATGAAGACCTTATACGGGCCTATTCAACAACACGCCTCTACTGAGCACTAGATACTGTATGTGTCTGTTTTTACTTTGAAACTTCCATAGCGTATTCTCTGGAGACGGACCTCCAGAATTCACATTACTGTCTTTTTCCCCTTCCCCTTTAAAATAAGTATACAAGACATTTTTTTCTTTGCCTGTTTTGTGTGTGCGTGTGCGTGGATGTGTGTGTGTGTACTGTGTTCTCTTCAGTGATGAAATGAAAAAAAAAAAAGGCTGGAGAAAAGTATCACAGGTATCACATGTAGACCAAAAAAAGCACATGTGCATACCTGTTTTTTTCACCAGATGTTTTCATTTCCGAGTTAACTTCCTTGGTTTCCGGTGCTCTCAAATTGTTGCACTTTCCCAATGAAAGAGCAAACTTTATGTTGAGTTGATTTGATTTGACGAGGGAAGCCAAGGGGTAACTCTTGATGTTCTGGACTGTGATTTGTGTGGTTCTTGTGTTGATTATAAAGGAACTTGGTGCTGGCAGTTTGCATGGATCAGAGGTGTGGTAGTTGTGGATCTGCATGACGGAGCTGATCTGTGCATGCCGGACAACCAAACCTAATGAAACCAACAACAACGAAAAATAACAACAAAAATCAGCTGTCTTAGAGTAGATACGTTTTCAGTTTGAGGGTGATCTGCTGCTTTTTGTGTGTGTGTGATAAGTAGAATAATGATAAACAGGAGTAAAAATGTCACTTTTTGAAACAGCTTTGCTGAGAATTCTAATATGTCTGCTTACATTCACCCTCCCTCCTCCTCAGGCGCCCAACTCGCTCCTGGAGGCTCTGGAGCAACATTTAGCCTCTCTGGAGGGCCGGAAGCTCAAAGACCTCTCCATTGCCAGCAGGTACAGTCACAGTAAGAATGTCAAGGGTGAAGGGCAGGACTTGTGGTTAGAAGTCTTCTGGATTCATATCCTATGCTTAGTTTGCATGTTTGTCATGCCTCACGTATTACAAAAACCCCAAATCCTTTCAGACCAGTTCAGTTGTGGATATACAGGATCTTTGTCGTAGGACAAATTGAACTTGTAAGTCAATGTGCCACTGTAATGTGTTTTATATTTGATGCAATGTGTCACCATACTGTAAGATCCAGCACACTGTCCAGCACGGTGTCATCCCTCTCCAGCACCGGGATCTCCCTCAGTCGAATGGACGACAAGACAGAGGACAACAGACTGCAGCAACACAAGGTGAGACATGTTAAACATTTACAGTATAAGTCTCTCTCTCGCTCAATTAGCGCGCATACGATCGTCACCTTGATCGCCATCTCATACATGCAGGACGACGGTCATAAGATGATCGATATGCAGACGCCCAACGTGTCGCCCAGCACCCAATCGGTGGGAAGTGCCAACAGTAGTGGCGGAGCCACGGACCTGTTCTCCAGCTCACCCCTTGTAGCCGTCAACAACCAGTGAGTCCCGAACAGAAGAATATGGCTCATGTGTGTTATACTGCACAATGCACTCCAGGACATCGGTCAACCGCTGACTTGTTGGGGATTAGAATTCATGCCTGGGACGTCTCACCAGGTAGGCACATAGGAGGCATCTGAACGAGAGTTGCTCATCTTGATGCGGAGGGGCTTTGCGGAGCATATTTAATTTGGTCGGTCTCTTGTACCCGAGATCTTGTTCTTTCGGTCAACCCTGTTACAATATGTGAAGGTGGGAACGTAGATTGGTAAATCGAGAACCTTTCGGCGTTGCTCCTTCTTCATCATGACAGACCGATATGGTGTCTGCATCACTACAAATGCCTGTCCATCTCATGCCATTCTTTCCTCACCTGTGAGCAAGTCCCCAAGAAACCTGAACTCCAGAGTGTTCTAACTATTACGACGACAACCTGATTTTCAATGCAAATTATAATTACAGAAATACTAGGCCATGGATATAAAATAATCAAATAAACAGTAAGTGACCTAAGGCAATAACGCCAAGTCCAAAAAGTTCTTTGAAATCATGTGTCCTGTACTTTGTCCTATTCCTTCCTGCAGTGTGCCAAATCTGTCCAGTGAGCTGTACACGCTGCAGCCCCACTTCACCCCCCTTCAGACCACACACACTGTGCCCAACAACAACGCCTGGGGAGGTACAGTACACATGTACAGCGCAAAAACAACAAATGAATCGTCTTCTGACAATCATGGTGACTCCTTAGGTGACTTGCTTAAACCAGTCACACCAACTCAGATTCACAACCCTGGAGCGCCGCTGCATTCTGGAAAGATGCTCCACAGCGATTTGGACTCTTCATTAGCCAACCTCGTCGGGAGTGAGTCTTAGTTAATGACTTTGCATGGCGTTTGCTTACTTGGAGCTAACTTGCTTTACTCCTCTTAGACTTGCAGTTTGGGGGGACGCAAGCTAAAAGGTGAGGTGGCGTTAAAAACTGTGCCAACTGGCTGTTTTCAATTATTCGCATGATTCTTCAGTGAATGTTTGTGTGCATCAGGCCCGAGCTGCAGTGGAGTCAGCTGGTAGAGAAGAAGCCGACCGGTGGGAGCGGCTGGCAGACAAAAACTGTGTGCACCAGCACAAACTGGACTCATTCGCCTCATCCCATGGCCCCAGCTCCCATGCCCGTCCCTCAGATGGTAACACACAAAAGCCACGTTAAGGCACTTCATGTGATATTTAAACCAATGTTCGAGTCACTTTTATAGATATGTGAATTTTGTTTTACTTATCTTCTCATACAAACCCACTGGTCCTTCCTAACTGCTATTGTTCCATTTTAAATCAGAATCAAGGACACACGAGGATGTATGATTGGAAGTACTTAACAGGTTTATATTTTCCATCATGGGGGCACACCCTGGGCAGGGTTCTCGAGGGTGCATGGGAGTTTGCCCAACCAGTCTACATGTGCTTTGTAAACTTGGAAAAGGCGTTCGACCGTGTCCCTCTGGGAGTTCTGTAGGGTGTACTTCGGGAGTACAGGGTTCCAAGCCCACAAATACGGGCTGTTCGGTCCCTCTACCACTGATGTCAGAGTTTGTTTTGCATTGCCGGCAGTAAGTCGGATTTGTTTCCATTGAGGGTTGGACTCCGCCAAGACTGCCCGTTGTCACTGATTCTGTTGGGAACATTTATGGAGAGAATTTCTAGGCGCAGCCGAGGCAATGAGGGGTCCGGTTTGGTGGCCTCAGTATTGCATCTCTGCTTTTTGCAGATGATGTGGTACTGTTGGCTTCTTCAAGCCGTGATCGCCAACTCTCACTCGAGCGTTTCACAGCCGAGTGTCAATCGGTTGGGATGAAGATAAACACCTCCAAATATGAGACCATAAATGAGATCAGTTGGAAAAGGGTGGAGTGCCCTCTCCAGATCGGGAAAGACATGAGGGTAGGATGGAGCGTGAGATCGACAGGTGGATTGGTGCAGCATCTGCTGTGATGCAGACCTTGTATCGGACTGTCATGGTGAAGAAGGAGCTGAGCCAAACGCCAAAGCTCTCGATTTACCGGTCGATTTACTAACCTCATTCGCTGGGCAGAGGGAAGTCTGGGCTTCCCTGCTGAAGCTGCTGCGTCCGCGACCCAACCCTGGATAAGCGGCAGATAATGGTTGGATGGATGGATGGATGGGAGTGGGGGTCACTCTTAACACACCCGACATCAGAGGACGATCAGTCGGGATAATCAGAAAAAGACAGAGCCACAGAGTTTGGTTTAGCTCTTTTAATTATAAGTATTGACGAGGACTTAGTACTGCAGAGTAGGGCTGAAGGATTTATTGTTTTAGAACCGAAATCACAATAACAGACAACGTGATTTTGAGATCATCAAAGCTGCAGTTTGTGCCCAAGCTCATGAAGCAGGACACACTAACCAGCGCCGTACTGATTTTTAAAAAATCCGTAGTCCCGGAAGTAATTTATTTCGCTGTTGCTTGAATGCTCGGTGCCAAGCTATCCTGCGGCGCAGCAGTACGGACTGTATTTGTAGTACTATATGCAAGTCCGTGCAGGACAGCAACAACGAGCTGCGTGATGCAGATCATCCCATCCTTGGTGACAAATAAACTACCTCACTAACAACTAGCGTTTTAACCGAGGAGGCGAACGAGGATTTGCAAAGCGTGCTAATCACTAAAGTGAAATACAGAGTTGGGCAAGAGCCAAATAAGTGCTCAGGTGTACAGTTGACTTTTAACAGAAGTCTGACTATAACCATGTTAGGGCGGCGACCCGACAGCTATGAACAGAAATGTTGTATTTTAATCAATACGTATCTAGGCATGAAATAAGACGACGACTACATTAGCAATTCAGCAGACACTCTCAGATTTGAACACGTAAACAGCTGACGTCATCATGAGGAAGAGGTTCGATGTTAAATATGTAGAATCTCATCAATAATATTTGCCCTATTTTGCGCCACAGCATACTGAGTTGTGAGATCGACACAATAATAGCTCTCCAAATTTACATTTGAATCAATTTAGCTTTGCTAAGGGACAATTATATTATTGACATCATTGGAGATTTATGTACAAAGAACATGCACATTAGTACGAAATGTAAAACATTTTGGGGTTTAAAAAAATACATTTTTATAATCACAATTACACATGAATACAAAATTATACTTGACGGCAAGTAGTTTTTAAAAAAAGAACTGCTCCCTCACAAAACCTCTTTAGCGTCCCTGCATCATTACAGTAATGGCTTTTATTGTTTTTAATGGTATAATGACATTTTCTATCATGTTTGTAAATGTCACTGTACATTGTGAAGAAAATAGCTAATTAAATCGAAATTGCAATATCTGCCGTAGAAATTGCAAAACAAAAGAGTCTGAATAAAACTGTATTTTGTCTTTGTTTTCTTTCTAAAGAATGGGGTGATCTACACCGGCTATGTAAGTATCCAGCGCACGTTACCATTGCATGTTATGCTTCTGCTTTTATATTAAGCGATTAAGGGGAGGTCATTGTCTTTGCTTACAGGCTCCAGCTCCAGTAGCTTTTCCTATGACGACCCCCCAAGTGCCTGTCTATGGAATGGTAAAGGATTGAATCAACTATTATCAGACATTATCTCCAGTTAAGCATTTTTTTCTCACCCTGCCAACTGTCTAAGCAGCTCCCACCTCATATGAGCCATCAGATGGGGAGTGTTCCCATGATGCCCCCGCAGCCTGTTATGTACAACCAGCCGGTCCTGAGACCCACCAATCCTTTCGGACCCATCCCGGGGACGCAGGTACTCCAGAGTTTCACATCGAGTAGTGCTCAGCAAATGTACCTCACAATTGTAATAATTCTCGGCTCAGGACTCTCCCCATGCTTGTGCGGGTCTTTAGTCGCTTATTTTTTTTTCATGGTCACAAGAGGTTCTGAATCCCACTAAATACAGCAAAAAAGTGGCAAAACTGTAAACTATACTATACTCGCGTAAAACTTAGTGACAGAGCCAACCCTGCAGTGGAGGTGCAGGCTAGCTTGTGTCGAATTCAAATGAGTCTGGAATGACTTCATCCCAGTATCCGATATCCTCGTTCAAATCTTAATGTACGTACATCCAATGTCCAAAAATAATTCCCCAATCATTTCAATCAGTAAAATTAATACTAAATACATTCTGTATAAAGTGTGTCAACTTCTAATTCAAATGAAATAAAACAACAGCATAAATACTAAACATCATCAACTGAAAACTAATTTAGAAAAGGAATGCCAAAATGAAATCATGTAGTTATTAAACAAAACTACCGGCAACTCAGGACGTCATTATAGGTGCTAGCTTCCCCATAATACCCCTCCAGGTCCCATTCAACCCAATAAGAAATCAAAAGGCTACTATTAGCATGCTTAAACAAACAAACAAACAATTCAGCTCACCAGTTCCTTCGTTCACCTCGTGAGTATGTTGGGATACCAAGTGACATTATTGTTCAGTAGTTGAAGCACCTATCAGTTGAAGGCATATTAGAATACTATGAATCGAACAAGAATACTTTTGAAAGAATTTGAAAGAAGTCACGTACCGGCAACAGCTCAATGTAGTCATCTAGCTTCTAAGCGCTCAACGGTGCGTGACTTGCGCCGTGATTTAAAAGACAATAACGTCAGACTTTCTAGTTCATGGATAATGACGCTAGAAATTCAGGGGGACCAAAAGAGTCCATGCAAAGGAAAAAAAAATGGATGCTAACATTTGCATTCTGGGGCGAGTAGAGGAAATATGGCAAAAAGAAAACCCCCAATCTAGATAGTTGCAACATTTTATCATCTCTACCTCCTACAAAATTCCATGCTAATCAGTCCGTTTTGCTCATCCTGCTGACAGAACAACAGCACTATAAGAATAACATTAATAAATAAGCCCATGGCTGTTTTATTCAACCATTTAAAAAATATTCCTGTTATTTAATTTATAATGTACGAATAAATTCCTGAACATTTGAGGAGGTATTGATGAACGGGCTCACCCTCAATCTATCTCTTTTCCTATATCTGCAGATGCACTTCATGTAGAGACAATGCTGTAATCATGGCAGCAGAGCTGAGAGCGCCACAGAGGAAGCGTGAAGACAACAGAAGGATGGCGGAGGAAGAGAAGAGGGGACAAAGAGGGAGGAGAAAGAACCAACGCTCGGCCCTCCTCGCTTCCCAAACCATGTGCCAACCGGTCCCCCACCCCCACTCAAAAACTCTCAGTGGCGCCTGAAACTCAGCACAGATATTCCATTCACACCTCATACCGTTTGATTCGCCGAAAACGACCTGTGATGAGGCTGCGACCACTGAAGCTGCTTCATCGCCATCTCCTGACCTGATTTCCCCCCCCACCCTCAGTTAGACCTCCAATTCAACCCTCCCTGTCCTGGAGTTAAAGAAACTGGATCGTTTGCTGGCACTTTACTCCATGTGAACTCTGCCAAGGGTGTGCGTGTGTATGCTTGTGCGTCCAGTGCAGGAGATTTTTATCGTCTTGTACCAGTTAGTTAAACCATCAACCTGATGTCGGATATCGTCAGATTTTTGTAAGCGTTTTTACATGTCGGTGTTCCGCATCATTAATGTTTTGTAGCCGAATTTGTTCTCGTTTGCCAACTACACATTAGACTAACTTGTGTGGGAGAGGGGGGGGGCATGCTTGTGTGTGTGTGTGTGTGTGTTTCTCTTTTGGTACCTGATGTCAGGACCATGTTTGCCAACTGCACTGGAACTGACAAAAACGCACTGAGCCACAACCAGGAATTGCAAAATATGGATGTAATCGAAGCTCTTTTACTACTTGCTTCAGTTTTTTCCCCTCGGCAACAGTGCAATATCATGCAAAAACATGTCGTAACAGTCATGTCGGCATCAGAATTATGTACAGTAACATTGTTTTTATGTAGACAAAATGCACTGAGTGCCAGTTTAACCGTCTCCCATCCCAAAAGGTCAATGCCTCCCCACAAGGTTATGTAATGATGTCCTTTCTGATACTGAGGAAGAAAAAGGCTTCCGTTTATGCATAAGATGTCTAAAGGTCAGTGAGACACGTCTAACGTTTGTCGATCAGGGCCCTCTCTGGTACGAAGTGTCAGAAAAGTTCCAGGACTGTCACAAGATATATTTCAAATTCAAATGGAAACTTTTCCTCTTCAAGGCAATGCCGCTGGAGTTTAACACATTTTCCCATCTTTCTTTATACCATGACTCCTGGATGGATTTTCCTGGGATCCTACATAACTCAGTCATCACACCTATCTGAATGTCCATCACCCATGTCTTCAAAAAGGGTCCCCTTCATTTTGGGAAAGAAGAAAATGAAAAATAACAAATTGTCAGGTGGCGTGAGCAGGGAGGTTAGCCCAGCTTTGTGTTTCTCTTTTCAGCCACAAACTGTCTCATGTTCAGTATCCAATCTCTGGCTATTTCTCACGCACTTAATTTTTGGGGCGTGGCTGTTTTAGGAGAAAGAGTCAATCTTTGGGGGATGTCAGGACAATGTGACAGGCACAAGGGCAGGTGACGTCTCAAACCTTCTCTGTTCAGAGATTGCTTTTGCAGTTTCACATCAATGGCTTCTTTTACACCACTTTCAAACCAGAGATCCTCCCAATCCATAATTTGGATGTTGTTGTCCTTGAAAGAATGTCACTTCTTGAAAGGACTCTGGAGAGTAAGAAGCTGCTCGCCAATGATGCCATGTGCCACGGTGGCTTAGTCACTCTAATACAGAGACCAGTGCACAATAAACATTTCTGAGTTCGCGGCTCAGGATGAGAGATTGGAGTGAACCGGCCTTCGTCTGAAGGTGTTAGTTTGTTTGAAATATATTGGTTGTTTATTTATATTGGTATTTTAAAACATATCTCTTGTGACACCAGGCCTGGGAACTTTTCTAACCTACCCCTTTTTGTTTCTTTTGATATGTGATGTCAGGACCATGTTTGCCAACTGTCCTGAAACTACTGTCAAAAAAGCCCCGAGTCACACCCAGGAATTGCAAAATTTCGTTGTAACCTAAACTCTTTTACTATTTTTTGTTTTCTGCTCTGCGGCTGTGCAATATCATGCAAAAAACATGTCTTTCTTGTCATACACCTCATGTCCGCATCAGGATTATGTACAATAACGCTCTTTTTATATAGATGAATGCGCAGAGAGCCAGTTAAGACAGTCTCCAATCCGAAAATGTCGAAGGTCCCTGAAGGGTATGTAATGATGTCCCTTCTGATACAGAGGAAGAAACAAAAAGTGTTTTAACACAGCAGAAAAACTAGACAAGTGTAATTAGCGAAAGTGTCAAAGACAGGCTAGTTAGTGTAGTATTAGCATTTCTGCGCATGACGTCTAAAGGTCAGTGAGAAATGTCGAACGTCTGTTGATCAGGGCCCTCACTGATAGATGAGTTCGGACAGCCCGAGATGAGACTTTAATGAGATGGCAAATGTGAACAAGGTCATGAGCGATCATCTTTATAGCACAAAACCTTTTGACTGCACAAAAAAATGAACTAAAACTCATTGCTGGGATGTACAGTACAGTCCAAAGGGGGCAATAATCGATCAGCGTTTGTTTGTCTATACATGCACTTGGAATGCGCCTTGATCGGAGGCATCAAGGTCTAAAACGTGTTTAACACAAAAGTTTGAAGGTGGCTGAAGGAACTTTGCAACAAAAACAAACAAAAAAATCCTTTAAGTAATTTTGAGCGCAATTATCTTCCTTGTAGAGGAAGACAGAAAAAAGAGGCAGCAGCCTGACATTTAGACAAAACTTTATTTTCTTTCTATTTCATTCCTGCGTTCCAGGGCTTATCTATGTCAGTCGAGCACCGACTGATTGTTAGTGTCCTCTGTATATAGGCGATGCTGTTCATGTGTGTCTTTTAGACTTGTTCGGATGACGTACTGTATGTGAGACCAATGTATTGCCGTGTCCGTGTTTGAATGGTGGTGTTTTTCAAGGTGTCATAGTCCAGGGGCTGGTGGGATTTAGGGGTCGATGTTACATCACGTATGTTTGTGTCCGGAGTAAAAAGGGAAAAGAGGGGGGCGTCTATGTTCAACTATCACAACTGGTCTATACACCAAGAGTGTCTTCATCGAGGAAGAGGGCAGGACAGGGTCTGTGCTCTTCGAAACAGGAACATTTTTTGCACCAAAGTCATCATCAAAAGCGCAGCTTCTTCTAAGTCAACGGATGATCAGTACTCTAAACATTTGTGTGATTTTTTTTTTTTTTAGGTTTGAAAGTTTTTGGATTGTTTTGCATGATTCAGTGTCGTCTTTTTATTGGCTCGTGTGCCCGGTAAAAGCATGACCATGGTGTGAACTTTCACTTGTGTGTGTTTGAACAAGATTTTTTTTTTTTTAAGGGGGGGGGCTCTCTCCATTAATTGACATTCATAAATCAACAGTTTTACAACACAAGTTGGCCTGTAACGGTTTGAAGGCCGCCTTGCATGTCGAAACGCAAACCTGTGCAAGAAAACCCACAAAGAACTTCTAAACCAGTTACCAGCTATGTAAAACTCCATGAATGTCAATTTCTCACACTAACCCAATACCCCCCCCCCTCACCCGACCCCATCCCCATTGTAGCTAGCCGGACATTGCAATCTTAATTAAAGCCTTGCTATTTTCCAATGTTTGTGTTTTTGAACGCTCGCTCCTTTTTCATACCAATGCCAGCAGCAGCACGTGGAGGTTTTGCGGATGAAAGTCAAAGTACTGTAATACGTGTTTTGAGTCTGGTCCACATTGTGCGGTGTATCTAACGTGTTTTGCCCAGTCTCGTCCTGTCTGTTTGCCCATCAGCTGATATTAAAATGTTCCTTGGCCCTGATCACGTCAAACCAGGGCAAGATGTACGAGAAGCCTCAACTGTTACTTTCAGTTTCAAGCATAGGTCATACAAGTGAACAGATCTTTTGCACACAGTTCAAATACAGCAGGTCACGCAAGTGTACAGATCTCAATGGGCCTCTATAAACTTTATTTTTGTAACACACATATTACCTTGTCAGGTTATGCTCTTGTTTCTTTGCTCTGCCATTTCCTGAAAGAGAGACAAGAGCTACATGTTCATTAGTTGGAGCACACAGCAAGTATTTGGACTTTTACAAACTATCACTCCCTCAGAAATGGAGGGGCCAAATGCAAAGATAGCAAGTATTCGACTCCACATAACACCCAGAAACCAAGACACGATGTCAATTTGCCCACGAGTTTTTCCACAGCGTGCTAAATGTAACTACACACACCATAAAATGTTTCAGTAACTGACACACACATAAAAGACAAAATGGTAGCATTTCAAAAATGGGCCATTATTACCACAACAATCTCATAAGTCAAATGACAATTGTAGCTAGTTTGAGCTCCAGAGAGGAGTTGTCAGGTTGAATAGTCATTTATCAGTTGGTAATCATTTGTTTTTGCAGAATGGAAGTCTACCATGACAAAACAAGCATGAAAGTAAGAAACGTCATTACATGCTGTACATGCAGTTTCATGCTGCTTTTGTCTATTTAAGAACATTGATGTCCTAGAATTATTACCTCAGTATATATAACCATCTGTGTAGACTGCTTTGACTGTCGACAATGACATTTTCATCTGCTTGTAAGGGCATGAAACTCCCTTTTAATTTTCATAAAAAGTAATGACATGGTGGGTTTGACACAAGAGCCGATGTATTTGGAAGGTAATGGAATAAAACGTCATCTAATGCTATAATTGTGAAGTTTTTTTTCTTTTGGGAGGGCTCCTAACAAGTCACGCACTAAAGAAAGAAGCATTCACACAGTAAAGATAGATGATTGGAATTGTTTTTTATTGATATTTAATCATTTCAAAAGAACATCGGACAAAAAGTCATTTAAAACAAAATGAAAATTTATCATACAGGTTGAGTGTGGCATTGGTAATTGTCATGGTAGGAGATTGAGAGGGGAACTTGGATTTGAGACAAGCTTTGAACCAGAAACCGATCTTGCGCCAGCTTCGTGTCAGCCTCTGAATTGGAGGGCCTACTGGTATTATCTTCAAAGCAAGGCACTTGACCCTAAAGTGGCCACAGTGTCGCCAGGAGCGAGGGGGGGGAGAAAAAAAAGAAAAAACATTCTAACGACGTAACCTACCCCTTAGCTCTGGATGTGCCTGCTTCAACGCCATCTTCACAGATGTATGATCTTCAGAGGCAGGATTGCATGAGAATGATTTTGGCGGAAGTGGACAGGGGGTAAATTAAATAAAAATATAAAACAAAACGTCCAAAAGGGTGAAAACCTGAAGTCAGGAGTTTCCTGAAAACAGCTTTGGACGTTGGCATGTGTGCGTCAGAATATCTGCAAACTGTGTGACGCGTGTTTTTTCGGGGCGGCCGGGGCAGGAGTGTGTGGTCTGAGTGTTTACCTTAGTGGGGGGGGCCACCCCCCATCGTCCACAGCAGTTTTCGGGGGAGCCTAACGCTGCTGTTTTCCCCCATCCCGCGCTACAGCGGCGCGTGGCGTACGTCCAGGGCAAGGGCTCAGAGTTTGGCTCCCTCCCACTCTAGCTGCAATAATCAGCAAGAGGAAGAAGGTGGCTGGAGCAGCAGCAACAACATGGCATGCAACTAACAAGTTTATATGGAGACGCTGGAATATTGTGGCATGTGTGCGCGTTAATGAAATTATAGCTCAAGTAGTGAACAATGGCTGAAGTTGAATATGTGGATTGTCATTACTTTTGGGAAAGGTATTGAAGCCAAATATGAAAACACACCCAAGTGTTAGTGTGCTTTTCCAGGGGGCAAAAGGGACCAAAAAGCCATCGATTTTTGCATGGTCCTGCTCCGAATTGAAGAGAAACCATTCAAAGGGTCCTCAGCCTTCTTCACCGCTGCTCTACAAGTAAAAACTCCTTGGAAACAAAACCATTCCAATTCCAAAGTTTGGGGAAACCCTGCACTAACTTAATCAAACACAATTTTCCAGCTACAATCTTTGACTTGCTGCTATACAGACTTCTTTAATTCAACATCCCCTTTCAATCTTTAATTAATATTCCTGAACAGTCGTTACCGTAAAACTGAATGTTTGCAGACCAAGTGTTCGATTTATAAAAGGAAGGCTAGAAGTATTTACATAAGTCTCAAACAAACAGAAAAAAGCCAGATCTGGAAAAAGTAGCTGAGACACAACACTCTGATGAGTGATTTTTAGATTGTTAGGACACAATAGGCCAAACTGAGCTTACTGATTTCAGAATTGTCTATACATACAAAAATGAAAAAAATTGATGTATCTACAGCCTGAAAAAATATCCAAAACATGGTTAAATATTGACTCGAGAAGTAACAAAGAATTTTGACCCCTGATGGTGCGACTATGCAGCATAAAAATGAGAATGGAAAGAAAGCTTTGCGTGAGTAGACTGAGCTTCAGAGAGATTAAGGTAGGTAGCCAACGTTTGCAACCTGACTCAGCCACAACAACTCAACACTTTGGTCAACCTCACAAGGCTGGAGTTACTCCTGACAACAACTTTAACTATAATGGCCTTTTCCTCCTGGAACTTTGCCAAATCATAGCAACATAGGGTGATTAAAACCACAAGGTTATTAGTATGCTGCTGTAATGATTCCAATTACACATTCTCCACAGAAGGGCAATATGAGGACGCACTTTGTCAGGTTGGGCATAAACGAAAACAACACAGGGGTGAGTATGTCTTTTCAAGATGTATACATTTAGCCAACATACTCACAAACTGTTTCCTGAGAAGCAAGGACAGAATCCCTGCCTCACATTTCCGCCTGCAAGTTTCCATCACTGCCAAGACCCCTGATTCAATGCCAGGTAAAAAAAAAATTTTTTATCCTCAAACCAACTGTGCCTCTTCAACAACTCCACAATTGTAATTTTTTTCCCATCTTTGGATAGCATTCATTGTCATGTGGGGTGAATTCCAGCCAGATGGAGACGCGAATAGCCAAAATGCTTCATTGAAATTACATCCTTGCTGCCCGCTTTACTTCTCTCTTAAACTTTCCCTTAGCCAAGTACTCATGTGTACACACACACACACACGCCCACTCACACGCACACACATCTTCAGTATGGAGGGTGTGTACGTGTGCGTTGGGGGTTGGGGGAGCTGGACTATCGATAAGGGGGTTCTGGCGTGTTGTAAGGGTAATAATTGCGCTGGGGCGTGGGTTGCCCATGTGCGGGTGTCTGCTCATACGGTGTGGATGCGGAGTAGCTTCCCGCCGCCGCGTAAGCTCCGGATGTATCGTACGCTCCCGCCGCCCCGTAGCCTCCCGATGCATCGTAGGCGGCCGAGGCGTTGTAGTTGTCGGAGTAGCTCTTCGACGCTGCGTTGTAGCTGGCGGGGGAGTCATAGGTGCCTGGTGGTCCGTAGTCTTGGGTGGCTGTGTAAGCCGGTGGTGCCGTGTACGTCCCAGGGGGCGGCGGGACTGAGCTGGAGGAATATGTGGTGGCTGGTGGTGGAGGGGGCGGAGGAGGATTGGTGTAGGCGTACTGGAGGTATTGGTACTGCTGCTGGTATTGTTGTTGGTACTGTTGGTACTGATGCATCTGCTGGTAATATTCTGTGTAGGACCTGCAGTTATAATTCAACAAGGATGCATCAGAAAGAAGCAAGAAAAGTTTCAATTGGCATTCTTTTTTTAACACTTTGGTTCAAATCAAACAATGTTGATAAAAGTCATAAAAGTCAAGATATTTCCTATAAAGGGTATTCCACGGCACCAGGGCTGTGGTATAAAATTTAGGCAACTGACACCATAACGTAACGCGTAAACGCGCTTGTGCATAAAAAGTGGACAGATGTTCAGTCTACGGTTACAGGCCCGATGTGATAATTTTTTGGGAGTCAATACGCAAATCTGTGCCTGGTTGTTTACCTAGCAACAGGATCTGTCCCTTCAGCAGCTGCAGCGGCGGGGTCTTCGGCTACCCCGGGCGGCGTCGGCAGAAGAGCTCGTCGTTTGGTACGATTCTGAGTGAAGGAACCGGGAGACGGGTCCGGAAGTAATGGCGTCCGGTTTCCTCTGATTGGGCTGCGGTCCCTCTCCGTATCTGAAGTTCCTGTGGTTGTCGTCGTGGTTGCTGTTGTATTTGATGCTGCTGTTGTTTTTCTCCCTGCCTGCTGCTCGGCCAGAACCTGACCCAAAGAAAAAAAGTCAAACACTAAAAAAAATTAAAAAAAATAAAAACAACAAAAGGTTTGTACGGTTCTGAAGTTTCTAAATCTAAGACCTTCTGTCCCTCCTGGAAGAACTTGGCTCTTGCGGCCTCAAAAAGTGTTGTCGGATCTGGCGTGCTCTGAGCCTCGTACTCCTCAGCAGCTGTGGGTGCAACTGTGTGATTGGCTATGTCCTGGTACACTTGGTCGGCAACGGATCCGTACACCTGGCTGGCGAGAGCGCCATATATGACGCCGTCAGCGCCTTTCGAACTTGTAATGCCTTTCAGGGCGGCATAGGTGGGATCAAAAGATGTGGTGTTGTAGAATGAGTTATGAACGCTTTGTTGAACCTGCAAAGGGAGATAGGGGAAAAAAATGTAACTGCAGACTCACTGCTGCTTTCCGGAATTTCAGGTCTCGTGTTTTCTTAACTGTAAATTACCAATAACATGGCTCACAAGAGGGTGAAAAGAAGCCCTGCTACTGTTATTAAGAAGCATTGGAACATGAATGCGGTTGTTAGCTTAACTGTCCGCTTCTGCATTGCCGGAGTTGCACTACAAGGAAGTGTGAGAGCTACAAGGCACACACTTGCCCGCACCATTTAAAGACAAAACACACCATTGTACTACAGTGTTTTTGTGTCAATTACGCTGCATAAAACCAGACCATATTTTACATGCTCTTTTAAAATGCAGTAAAGTGAAACCCCGCTACTTCGCGGTTCACCTTTCGCGGGTTCAGTGCTTCGCGTGTCTAAAAAATATTCGGGGGCATTGTAGTTTCTCCGAGCGGCACAAGGGGGCGCTGAAGCGGTTAGACGGCCGGCGTGCGCCGAAGAGGAGAGTGGACGAAGAAGAGAGTGGACGAAGAAGAGCAGGTTCCCCCGGGCACGATTGGTGGCGACGTTTCGCGCGGTTCGGACCGTATCAGAGCTCCGGCCGGCGTGCGTGGCAGTTAAACCGTAGATGAGCACCTTCCCCGGGCACGGGCGGTGCCAAACGGCCCCTAAGTTTAACCGAATGGGAGCTGCCGAGGAGGAGGGCATGCTCGCGTCACAGTAAGCCGAAGAGGAGCACCTTCCCCGGGCACGGGCGGAGCGCGAGGCTGTCAGTTATGAATGAATAAATAAATAAATAAATGAAGAATGCCACCTTTAATTTCACTGTCATGATCCGTGCCTGTCATGCCGCGAGTGTTTTTGTTTTTTCAGCTGTGTGGGCGTTCCTCCAGCGATAGTCTCGCGCCATGCCGTCAGCTGCTGCGAGACGCGCTGATTACACTGACTATATTGTGATTATAATAAATATTGTAACGTTGTATAATAAATCAGGCCAATTTGTCCATCAGCGAACGCTTTTATTATTAAGCCAAAAACGGCTGCTGTTGGCCGCAACCACGCCGATCAGAGAGAGAGAGCAACACAACGACAACAACATAACGTTCACTCCCCTGCTGCCTTCACAGCCTCCACAGAAAAGAGGAAAACACAGAAGCCTTGAACCATTTACAAAGTCGCTACACTATCTTTGTATCTTTGTCTGCTGGAGGATCATAACATTCACAGGGCACACCGGACGGCGTACCAGCAGGTAAAAGTCGAAGTAATTAAATAAATACAAAAAGAAGTAATTGAATAAATACAAAAATAATGGCTGGGGAATAAAAACACAAGTTTTAATAATAATTTGTTTTTTTTTTGTTATAACATGAATTTCACTCTCTCTCTCTCTCTACCCATATATATATATATATATATATATTTTTTTTTTTTTTTAAGCATTTTTGAAGGTGTGCCGCTACTTCTCACCTATATATATTTATATATATGGGTGTGAAGTATATATATACGGTGTTTTTTTTTTTTTAAGGTGCGACGCTACTTCGCGGATTTTCAGTTTTTGCGGGTGGTCTCTGTCCCCATTAACCGCGATAACCGGGGGTTCACTGTATATCAAATTTAAATATTTGGCACAATAATCAATACAATACAAAGAAAATTTGGCTGTGTGAATGTTGCATTAAAAATTTAGATTTTGCACCAGGCTAGCCCACACAAACAGATTGGTGTCAATTTTAGCAAAATGCAATTATATTTGCAATAATCACAAGCTAGCTATATTGAAGCTATTGAACGGCTTTTGTAAAGTTTTGTTAGTGGTTCCTTTATGTACTGTACTACTCAATTGATGAAGTCAAATTGCACTTCAGGCATAACTTTAACCATTTCCCTACTCTGCAAGAATGAGTGGACACTCTAGTTGTGTTTTCTGCACGGCTCTACCTTCTTTTAGGGGCCAAAAAGCACATTAGGCTCAGCAATAATTAACATTTCAAATGATATTGACTATATGAAATGTTAGCATGGTTTATTAATATACCATTCCATTCGTAATATTCACATACTTGTATTGGAAGTCCGGCGGCAGCTGCTGCAGCTGCCGCGAGCACAGCAGCGTGACTCTGGTGATGCTCCATGGAGCCGGCTGGCCGCGGAAGCAGACCCTCTCTACCACCTGCAAGGAAGAAAAGAGCATGATGGTGTCTGGTGCTTTTATTTGCAGCATTGTTTCAAAACCTTACATGCATACATAGATAAATAAATACAAATAAAAAGTTACACACCGACTGAATTCCCGGAAGTCATAAGCTGGTTGACCAACGGTTGAGCTTTGGAGAGCTCTACAGCCAGCTGACGGCCTTTGAAAATGGTCCCGTTAAGTGCGTCGATGGCTGCCATGGCCTCCTCTTTCCTTTCCATATGCACAAATGCATAGCCCACATTTGAACATAATCGGGCTGTAGGAGACAAAGAACGCTGTTAGTGATCAGAAGAAAACAGATCAAACGTGATGATCTTCACTGCAGGCCAAGTACCCAATTCCAATTAATAGCCTGCACCCGCTTTTTAAGAAACTATTTCCTTCAATCGTAATTGTGTTACTTGAACCTGTGTTACAGGCAGCGTATACAGGCTAATATTTTTCTATACATAAAAAAGCACACTAATGAATACCCGACATACAGTAATCCCTCGTTTTCCACAGGACTGGAACCACCCAGCAAAAAGTGAAAAACAGCTAAGGAGACACTCACATTTTAAATGATTATTTTCATTTAACTACATTGAAGTTTTACAAAGCTGACAAGATCAGATAATTAATCTCTTCAAAGCAACATGTCTTTTTGCAATACAGCTGTAATTTTTCTTTCTTTTTTTTTTTTTTATTTTGGAAAAAAAAACGTGAAGCACTGAATCCACAAAAAGTCAAGCACTACGTGGCGAGGGTTTACTGTATTTACGAAACTGATTAGAATTCTTTGCATTTGGATAATTGTGGATGTCACCTTTGACTTTGTCACAATCTAACACTCTCCCAAATGTAGAGAAGAGGCTGTGCAAGTCATCGGCAGAGCATGTCGCACTCAGGTTCCCCACAAACACTTTAGTGGAGTTAGGGGGACGTGCGCGTGACTCCTCCACCACGAGGGGTCTGCCTCGGTACTCCTTCCCATCAAGATGCCGGATGGCCCTGTGGGGAAAAAAAGAGGGAAACATGCTATTAATCCCTTATCTCACAGGTGTCAAACTCCAGTCCTTGAGGTCAATGTCCTTAGTCATCAATCTACTTCCATTGTGCAGTTCCCCCTCGCTGTTAAGTAACGGTTCTTCGTCCGTGTTTGGGCAGATAGGGTGGAGAAGATCTAAAGCCACTTCAAGCATTGGCCGAGGCACTATCATGTCAAAGCCAAAAGGTAAATAGAACTTTACTTTTAGTTCAGATTAGCTTTAGCTAATGACGATATGGTCATGCATCTCAGTATAAGCGCATCAGGATGGCCGAGTGGTCTAAGGCGCCGCGTTCAGGACCCAGTCTCCCCAGGAGGCCTGGGTTCGAATCTCGAATTTCCCCATTGTGGGACTAATAAAGGGCAAATTATTATTATTATTATTATCAACTGCTACCTCCACTTCCGAACATACAAAAAAAAACGATTGCGGTCTTTAAGTAGCATAGTGGCCGTGGTGAAGCACATTTGCCTGACGAGTGAGGCTTAGGGTTTGAGTCTATGCTTCAAGGTGATAGTACCTGTCAGCGGCTCCCTCTCCCTTCAGGGTAACAAAAGCATACTGTCTGAGCAAGGAGCAGGTGTTGATCTCCCCGTAAGGTGCAAAGAGCTTGTTGATCTCGTCTTGGGTTGCATCAAGCGGAAGGTTGCCCACAAACAACTTGACGTTGTCGCTGCTCATCTCTGTAACAACCAGACATCTGTAAGCAGAACATGGGGTACATGTCATCAATGTAGAAATGGTGGATTAATAAATTGGATGAGGGGTGCCCATTTTGTCGACCATCCATCCTCACTATAACATTTGTCATGTGACGAACACGCAAGACAACCAATCCAACACATTTTCTGACAGACAAGTCAGCCTGTATGTTCACAGTGCCAGCAGCTGGAAAATTTAAGAAAGCTAATAAAATGCCCTATTAGCTTAATTTATTTCTACTAAATTTATGAAAACGTGTTTCGGGTGCTGAAACAAGAGGCCCAAAACCTACCACATCAATATGGAACGGAAGGAGAACAACAATATCATATATGAAGCAAGTTTGCCTTATCTGCAAGTCTAGAATTGCTTTTCATCATAAGGAAAAATGGGGAAATGGGTTGGATTCTGACTAATTAGCGTGGGGGTGCGCAAGACGGTCTGTGTAGTCTCTACAATGTAGAGCATAGTGTAGCGTGCTGCTTTTATGAAACAAACTAAAAGTTTCTGTGTTCTTAAAAAAAAAAAAAAAAAAAAAAAAAAAAACATTACACCTCCTACAATGTGACTATTGCGCATGCGCCCATCGCAATCGCGATGTTAAAACCGCATATCGTGCAGGCCTAGTAGACATTAGTATAACAAGACAAAATTATAAGATGTATTGTTCATCATAGGTTCGTGGAGCTAGACAAGGCAAATCAACATATACTGTACATAGTATGAATGAATGTACCGTATTTATTACAATTGTGGCTGTTGTGAAATGCGCTATACAAATCAAGTTGTATTGTATTCAAG
Source organism: Idiotropiscis lumnitzeri (assembly GCF_059441095.1). Lineage (NCBI taxonomy): Eukaryota > Metazoa > Chordata > Actinopteri > Syngnathiformes > Syngnathidae > Idiotropiscis > Idiotropiscis lumnitzeri. Next base: position 4,166,696 of record NC_142407.1, read on the forward strand.
TAACTTTCTGCGGTGAGCTTCTGAGGACTGAAACCATTAACACTCAATGACATATTAGAAACAAAATGATTTAGGGCAATTTAAGTGAATTAATATTTAGTTGTTTTATTTTTCAAGATTTAATGTCAATGAACAATGTCAGCGTTCAAGATACGCATAAATTACAGTAATTTACGACCATATTAAATATACTTCATAGAAGGACCGCCACAGTTAAACGTAGCTCTGTTTATTTTTTTAGGGTAGTACTTGGTATACAAAAGTTTGAGAACCACTTCAATCGGCTACAGTTAATGACTGCCGGTTCCATTCGGCTAAAACAACGATGACGTTTATTACTGCTACGTAGGATTATTTCAAAACAAAAATACCCAAAGTTGAATCAGAGGGAGTTGACTTGGGCTAACAGGTACATTAGCTAAGCAAATAACCCCGCTAGCTTCACGTCATCGAGACAAATGTGGGCCAAATATGCAAGTGAGTGGGTGCGCACACTGAAAACCCTTACTTGCGTCAAACGGGGGGCATAGTAATAAAAGCAGTAAGGAGAAGGAAGTAAGGCCGGCGACGCGACGGCTGGTAGCGACATCTTGTCGGAGTTGGCTAACGTTAGCTAAACTAGCTTAGGTCTCCTAGCTGGATCACAACGTCAGGGGACTACATGAGGCTCTTTTGTGTGTTTTGTCCTAAATTGAACCACAAAAGTAAAATACACAATTCGGATTTGCGTGAACAAATTCCACAATAACGCAAATTTCTCACGAACAACGCGGGAATAGCAACGATTTTAGCTTAGCATTTAGCTGACAGAGTGCTTACCCAACGCGGTCCCGCAGCTGTATTTCAAATTGCACATCCGGCTTGGTTTTCTTTCGGGCGACAGGGGGCGCACTTTCGCCATAAAACAGGACCGTTCTTACGTATTTCTCAACACAAAAAAAGAAGGCTAAAATTAATACAAATGAAATAAATTACAGTAACATGTTGTAAGTTGACTTGTTAGTTTATTGTTTTGTCATGCGTCCTCAAGACAAACCAATTAAAAAAATAGCGTGTCTGACTCGGAAACGGAATGCAGTTACGTCACAATTAACGTGCGACAACATGTATTTAAGAAACATTTCATTAAAATATATTTCAACCCACAGCGTACGGCAATCACAGTCTCTCTACATTTCAATATTACAGTCAGTTATTTTATGTAAGTGTTGTAAATCCAGTCCACGAATGTTTACAGGTAATCAGGTGAGAGGGGAGGAGCTACCGAAGTCGAAGAAGGAAATGAAGTGGAAAAGGAAGGGAGGAAGTCGAAGCAGGGAAAAAAAGAGAAGACAGCTCTGGACTTGGGAACCCACGTTATGACAGGCCACAGTGTTACTTTCTTTTGGAAGTTTCTAATAATAATTAATATTAATAAAAATAGGAACATGTGTTATCCAAAGCAACTAGAACGGGTGAAAGTGGCAATCAGGTAAAAGAATTGCTTTGTGAGTAAGTTTGAAGCGTACCTTAGATAATGATGTTGAAATATGAACTCGATACATGCCTCACTCATGTTAAATAATGCATTGTACTGTAATATTATTTTGCCTTGTATGTGTCTGCGTGAGTGTACACCGTATTTTCGCATTTCCACAGCTCCCCATAACTGTCTGCACTTGAACCAAGTCTGAACTTGCTGACACGGTCCAGGATTTATCACACAGGTGTGTGCAGTGTTTCCTGTTGTAAAAGTTAGTGTTGCCGCTGGTTGAGTTTGTATCAACTACACTTGCTGCACTTGGGGGAATTTATTCAAAACTGAAATATTGGACAATTGGATATGACATCAAAAGTCAAATTAAGTTGACCTCTGAAGGTTTTTCTCAAATTTTACCTGAAAGCCCAATACATGGAAGTGATTTCTTGATTTTTGTAGATGGCACAACAAGAGGAGCCTCTTTATGATTTCCCGGAGCCCAGCCAAGGGTCAGCGTGCAAATTGACCGGCCACCAACGAGGAGGCGGGTCTCTGAGGAATGTCAGCGTCCTGGACCGTCTCTTGTTGACGGTGCCCGTCTGGCTGCAGTTGTCAATAAACCCTGCCACCGCCTTGCACATTCTGCAGAGGGAACCTCCTGGGGTCAGACACTAAGAAAAAAAACAGCCGTTTGTTTGGCTTTTTTCGCCTCTCTTTTTGCAGTGGACATTACAGTCATGTGTTGCCTTGCAGACATTCCTGGTGCGAAAGTCTCGCACATCCCAGAGAAATGTGTTGTGCGTGCGCCTGGTAGATGACAGCGTGCCGTCATTTGTGCAACAGTTTGGCATCAGGGAGGAACATTCGAGTAAGTCTTGATAATTTCGTCATTTGATAGACTTCCAAGTTGTTCTTCTAAACATTTTTAAAAAATATTATAGATGATCAATGGAATCAATAAGCTGCAGTAATATTTGTCCTTTTTCCACAGAGGATAAAGAATATATACCTGTGAGTTTTGTTATAGTGTGTTTGTACATATGTTGCTCCACCATTTGTGTTTAAATGGTTATAAATAACACCACAACACTGATGCTGTTAATTAGCGTTAGCAGTGTTGGGGGGGACACAGGAAGTGCTCTATGGCTACTTTACACTTTCTGGGGCAATTTTGTCAGAAATGTATTACTTTAGGGGTTTTTCCACCACATAGTGCACTTGAGATATTGATCACCGATCACTTGTCAATCTCAGCTCTGTCTCTGGACACATCAGCGATCAGTTTTCCAGATCTTCCGAGGCTTGTTTCATTCTATTGTGTCAGCAGGTAAAGATACTTTTACACACATTCTATCATGCTATATGTTGTGTTATATGGTCAGTATAACTCATGATACTTTTGTAACAGAGATGTATTACCCTTTCCTCTGGAACTTCCTGAGGCCATCGCTAAGGCAACCTCTCACAAAGAGCTGGAGTCCATCTCTCACATGGGAATAGGTTGGTTTCTCAAAAAATATATTATCATCAATGTAAATTTACGAGTTAAACGTTTAGGGTCTTTTTTTTTTAAGCTGCTTTATTAAGGCCTTCTTTGGCTCACCGTGTTTATTATTCTCCTATTGAATTAATTGCCTTTTTAAGGATCTCAATATGTCCCAAGATAACTTGAGTGCATGCAGCCTGGTGAAAATCTATGTATCCCAAAAAACTCTCCCCAAAACATTCAGTAGGAAGTTAGAAAAAAAGAGTGTCGCCCTTTTCAATGATTAGCTTGGTATTGGGTGGACCTATCTATCGTAACAGGATGCATAAAAAAAGTATAACGAACCCTTCCCCCATATTGAACAGGAAGTCAGTCATTTTGTTTTAAAGTAGTCATTTTGGGCGCAAACTCCAAGAAAAAGGGCCCTGGAAAGCTAAACAAATAAAAAAATAAATTGATCATGGCACCTGTTTCACCAAGCGACATGAAATTCTGTTGACATGTCGATCATAAGGGGATGCATGAAGAAGTCTGTAACCATGTACTATATTGAGCAGGAAGGAAGTCATTTTGTTTTAAAGCAGCAATTACATTATAAGGAGATCATTGAATAAAAAGGGGGCCTGGGACATGAGGGGAAAATATAGCCCACATATTAGTTGCACATTTTGAGATGAAAGTTGGTCGATATGTCTATCAGAACAGGATACATGAAAATGTATCAAGGACCCATGGCCTGACAGGAAGTCAGCCCTTTTGTCATTTGGCGGGTAAATTCTATGAAAAAGAGGCCTGGAAAGTATTCAATCTGTTTTGCCCTAGCACTATATTGCATCAATCAACATGAAATTCTGTTGACGTGCTTATCACAGTCAAAAAAGTCTCAAGGACCCATTTCCCATATCGAATAATAAGAATGCCGCCATTTTGTTTTGAAGCAGCTATTTTAAGGGGAAAAAATCATAAAGGGGCTTTGAAAGTTAGGAAAAAAAGTAGCGCTCGACACCAGTTCCACAGATTACATGAAATCTGGTGGACGTCGTGTCATCCTCTACACCGCTTATCCTGTAGAGGGTGACGCGGAACATTGGTAGACATTTCAGTTATAACCTTTTGCAATTTCTGTGACTAAGCACCCATCATCATGCCAACAACTCAAATCCTACAACAAAACAGTCAAACTGGCAAGAATGTCTTATTTTTCAAATCTCATTACAATTAATAAAAACAACCCTAGATATCTCTTCTCCACCTTCAATTTTTTAACCGGCTCTCATTTTAAAAAGTCCTCACAGACATCAACAGACGCAGGAGGTCTTCCCCACACTAGTGGTGAAGACCCTTCTGAAGAAGAGCAATTCAGACCCCAGTGTTTTAAATAATTACAGACCTGTACCCAACTTACCATTTTTAAGTAATAAAAAATGTTTTTTCTACAGTTAAGTTATTTTTTAAATACAAATAATGTTTAAGAATAATGTTTTAGAGAAATTTCAATCTGGTTTTAGAATGAACCACAGTACAGAGACAGCTCTTTTAAGGATTTTAAATGATTTCAGGTGCTTTGCAGATGCAAAAAACTCACAGTCTTGGTGCTATTGGATTTAAGTGCAACTTTTGACACAGTACATCACCACATTTTATTAAATAGACTTAAAAACCTAGTGGGCATCTCTGGTACTGCTTTTAACTGGTTTTATTCCTATCTTACAGACAGACGTTTCTTTGTAAGTGTGGATACATGTTCCTCCAAAACCCATGAAATTAAATGTGGGGTTCCCCAAGGTTCAATTTTAGGCCCAATACTTTTTAATCTGTACATGCTTCCTCTTGGGGATGTCATGAGGAGACACGGCATCAGCTTCCACAGCTACGCTGATGACACACAGCTGTATATTGCTGTGTCTCCTGATGACACAAAGCCTATTGATACCCTTTTAAATTGCATTTTAGATATTAAGTCATGGATGGCAGAGAATATCCGACAGCTCAATCAGGACAAAACAGAGGTTTTAGTTATCGGTCCTGAAGGTCAGAGAGAGAAGCTTTACCAAAACTACAAGATTTTAAACCCTCACAATGTGTGAAGAACCTGGGCGTCATTTTTGACTCTGAGCTCAGTTTTATTCTTCATATTAAAAATGTAACCAAGATTGTTTTTTATCACCTGAAGAATATAGCCATAGTCCGTCCGTTTCTCTCTCAGGCTAACACGGAGATGCTGATGCATGCTTTTATTTCCTGCCGCTTCGATTATTGTAATGCCCTGCTCTCCAGTCTTCCCAAAAAGAGTATTTCCAGTCTACAACTACTTCAGAATTCAGACGCACGGGTGCTGACGAAGACCAGAGGGCGGTCACATATTACACCAGTTTTCAAATCGCAGCATTGGTTCCCCGTGTGTTTCAGGATTGATTTTAACGTGCTTCTATTAGTTTTTAAATGTCTTAATGGTCTTGTGCCTTCTTATTTATCTGACCTCTTCTTGTATCAACCCTCGCGGACCCTGAGGTCCCCTGGCACTGGCCTTTTAGTTATTCCTAGGGTGAGGACCGGAACACATGGTGAGGCTGCATTCAGCCATTCTGGTCCTCGTCTATGGAATAGCCTGCCGGAGGACATCAGGTACGCAGAGACTATTGATATTTTTAAAAGGAGGCTCAAGACTCTCCTTTTTAGTGTGGCTTTTAATTGATTTATCTTAGTCTTTTGATTCAGGACTGTAATTTTATCTACGATCATTGTCTTTCATTTTTAGCTTCTTTGTCTTTTAGTATTATCATTTTTCTTATATATTTTCTTAAATATTTTAGCTCTGTTGTTTTATATTATTGTCTTTTAATTTTTAGCTTCTTTGTCCTTTAGCATTATAATTTTTCTTTTATATATTTTGGCTCCAGTGTTTCCTCAAGGGTGGCCACCGCGCTGGGAGGTGTGGCTGGCCTTCTCACGGGGGGCTTCATCCCAGAGGCTCCTTAGGCCCGGCGGACCGGGGCCGTCTGCACTATTTGTAGGGTCTACCCCGGTCAGTCTGGGCCGGGGGTCTGTGTGTTGGCGGAGCTCCCTGTGGCCGTGGGCTGTCATCCCTCTCAGCGCGGAAGACCTACCCTGGGTTCATTTTCTCATATGGTTTCTCTTTGCCTTGCCATGTCTTTCTGTCTTTCTATTAAGACAGTTTATAAGGTTGTGTGAATGCGAGTGTTCTGTGTGTATGCGAGTTCAGGCGTGCATGTGGACGTGTCTTGTGTTTATGTCGGTTGGTTGGAGTGGGTATTAGTTTTTTGTTGTAATTTGGATGTTTTTATTGTACAGCACTTTCAGCTGCATTTTGTGTGAAAAGTGCTATATAAATAAAATTTGATTGATTGATCATTTCCTTACTAGAATTCTGGAGCTCACACCTCAACGTCCGGGGGCCACGGGAGCCTCCAAAGACTCGGATGAACAAGGAGAAGACACCAGACTCAGTCTCAACCCCACCTGATGCTACCACGCAACCACCCTCTTCAGCGCTGCCCAATTCCGCTACTCAGCCCGACACGGACAACCAGACGACTATCACTGAATGTGACCAAAAATCGGGCCCAAATTCTGTCCTGTTCCGCGAGTTTTGCCCGATCGAGACACGCAGCCCCAGGGAACTGGACTGTGGCTCGGGCCTGGGGGCGCTCTGTTTTATCAACCCTCTTTTCTTGCAGTCTGACAACATCTTGTCCAAGCGGCGCCTAATGAAACGCAGCTTTAAGGTGCGGGTGTCCACAGAGACATCCACCCTAATGTTGCCCCCACTCGCTCCGCCACCCCCGCCCCCTCTTATGCCCAAAACTAGAGGAAGACGTAAAGCTCAAAACTTGACTACGCCTGCATCGCAGGACTGTCAATCATCACAAGCTGTTCACCCCTCATCGGCAGCGGAGGAACAAGCAGAGGTCAAACTCCCCTCATTGGTGGAGGATCCTACTGAAGACTGCGACTACATGGAGCCATCGTCAGCCATCACATCCTCCGTCTCTCCCTCGCTCTCTCCTTATCCCACTGAAACAGTACCGCCACTTCCACCCAAACTGTCGCTCACCCCTCGCAACCCTCCCACCACTTCTCCAGGATCCCCTTCGCAATATAAATTCCCATCCGTTTCGCCCAGGGCTCCCCTCTCCTCTTCTCCCTATCAGTCCCCATCTTCCTCGCCTCAGGTACCCTTCTCTCTGTCACCCTTCTTCTCGCCTTCCTTGGCTCAGCTGGTAGAGGCCAGTCAAACACTGGAGACGGAATCCAGGTTGGCAGAGGGAGCACATGAGGATAACGTAGTGGAGGAATTACACAAAGAAATAGCATCTGTCTCTCTGGATGACACAGATAGCTGCAGTTCCTTCAGTAGCCTTGAGGCGGAGGCAGAGATGCCACAACAAGGCAATGATCCTATCCAGCAAACGTCATCTTAATAAATTACGTAGGTATTTCTAACACAAGTTATAAATGGACACAGTATTGAACATTGCACATTTTGGTGTTAAAAATATATTCAACCAAGTGAAATAATGTATAATTTGGGTAACTGAGTAAAGAAAATACGTTTGCGAATATTATGTCAACTTTTTCTATTAAATGATTGGTGTAGGTTTTTTGTATTCACGTTTAAGTATTTTTTTTTATGCAAGATGGTCCTTATTTTGGCAGTATGGTGGATTAGTGTTTGCCTAAATTCTGAGGTCTTAAATATATATATATATATATAAATATATATATCTATTTGTAGCATGCCCTCCTGGTTTATTTTTGAGCAAGATGTATCCATAACTGAGTAACCTTAAAACCGAATCACCGTAAGAGCTGAAACACATTTCAAAACATACGCATACAATTAGCTGACATATTTCACATTCAACACTTAATATTTACAAACACAAAATACTTATATCCATCGTTTACACACCTTTTGCCTCTTCTGAGGGGTGCTAGAAAAATCAACGTCCGTTTTCTGAGGCTCAATCTGAAACCTTTTGCCGTACTCTTCGTTAATTTACCTTAAGTGTGAACAGTACTAAACAGGAAGTTCACATTCAAAATAATAGCACATAGCTTAAACCGGAAACAGAACCTTTCAATGCAAATTTAAAATAAAAATAAAATACAATAAACAAAATCACCGCTGCTGTTCACAAAATATGAATATGGTTAGTTACACTCCCACCAAAATTATGAGTCTAAGTGTGCATTAACAACTGTAACAAATAATTTTTAACAACTAATTAACACTTCTAGTCATGAGCTTGTAAACATTCCAATAACAAAATTAACTTTTGCACAGGGCGCTCTACAATAGAAGGCCTACTAGTGCGTTGTCCTTTGTCATTCAGTTTCTTATCTCCAATGGAGATTTTCACTCTTCTCACGAGTCCGTCCTTGCCACTGACAGTCTCCAAGACTCTGGCAAGTCTCCACTCACCTCTGGGTAACTGTTCATCAATATCCAACACAACATCGCCTACTTTGAGATTTCTTTTCGGTGTGTGCCAGCGCTGCCTGGCGATGATGTTATGCAGATACTCGCGTCTCCACCAGCACCAGAATTGTTCAGCCAAAAACTGAACACGACGCCATCTCTTTGCGCTATACAGGTCCTCCTGTGGGAACACTCCGGGAGGGGGCAGTGCTGCCCTTGATTTCAGGTGCAAAAGATGGTTAGGAGTGAGAGGCTGCAAGCTGTCAGGGTTGTTGAGGTTGTCTACAGTCAATGGACGACTATTGACGATGGCCGTGGCTTCATAGATTAAAGTCCTTAGGAAGCCTCGTTGAGTCGTTTTTGTTGTTTTCTGTCCGCTGTTTTCCGCGAGCTGTCGCCTTACCGTGGTGGAGGGGTTTGCGTGTCCCAATGATCCTAGGAGCTAAGTTGTCGGGGGCTTTTGCCCCTGGTAGGGTCACCCATGGCAAACAGGTCCTCGGTGAGGGTGCAGACAAAGCACGGCTCACCAAACCCCCTTATGATGCTCAAAATTATTGGACCATGGTTTCCCTTGCCCGGACGCGGGTCACCGGGGCCCCCCTCTGGAGCCAGGCCTGGAGAAGGGGCTCGTCGGCGAGCGCCTGGTGGCCGGGCCTGTACCCATGGGGCTCGGCCGGGCACAGCCCGAAAAGGCAACGTGGGTCCCCCTTCCCATGGGTTCACCACTTATGGGAGGGGCCAAAGGGGTGGGGTGCAATGTGAGTCGGGCAGCGGCAAGAGGCAGGGACCTTGGCGCTCTGATCCCCGGCTACAGAAACTAGCTCTTGGGACATGGAATGTCACCTCTCTGGCGGGGAAGGAGCCTGAGCTGGTGTGCGAGGCAGAGAAATTCCGACTAGATATAGTCGGGCTCACCTCCACACACAGCTTAGGCTCTGGTACCAGTCCTCTTGAGAGGGGTTGGACACTCTTCCACTCTGGAGTTGCCCAAGGTGAGAGACGCCGAGCAGGTGTGGGCATACTTATTGCCCCCCGGCTTGGCGCCTGTACGCTGGGGTTCACCCCAGTGGACGAGAGGGTAGCCTCCCTCCGCCTTAAGGTGGGGGGACGGGTGCTGACTGTTGTTTGTGCTTATGCACCAAACAGCAGTTCAGAGTACCCACCCTTTTTGGAGTCTTTGGAGGGTGTGCTGGAGAGCGTTCCCCCTGGAGACTCCCTCGTTCTGCTGGGGGACTTCAATGCTCACGTGGGTAATGACAGTGAGACCTGGATGGGAGCGTGATTGGGAGGAATGGCCCCCCCCAATCTGAACCCGAGCGGTGTTCTGTTACTAGACTTCTGTGCTCGTCATGGATTGTCGAAAACGAACACCATGTTCAAACATAACGGTAAGTAAGTAAGTTTCGTATGGCTACACCTCTATTCATAGAGGTGTGGGTCCGGGAGCGAAACAGTTTCGGTTCGGACGGCGGGTTTTTGGATCATTCTTGGTTTCCCCGTATGGGTACTCTGCCACCGCACGACGACAACGTGATGATCCGGCGCGGCGGAAACATAAGGGTGTTCATATGTGCACTTGGCACCAGGACACCCTTGGCCGCAGTTCGATGATCGACTTTGTAGTCGTGTCATCGGATTTGCGACTGCATGTTTTGGACACTCGGGTGAAGAGAGGGGCGGAGCTGTCAACTGATCACCACCTGGTGGTGAGTTGGCTCCGATGGTGGGGGAAGATGCCGGTCCGACCCGGCAGACCCAAACGTATTGTGAGGGTCCGCTGGGAACGCTGGGCAGAATCCCCTGTCAGAAAGAGTTTCAACTCCCACCTCCGGCAGAACTTTGCCCACGTACCGGGGGAGGCGGGGGACATTGAGTCTGAGTGGACCATGTTTCGTGCCTCCATTGTTGAGGCAGCCGATCGAAGCTGTGGACGTAAGGTGGTCGGTGCCTGTCGTGGCGGCAACCCCCGAACCCGCTGGTGGACACCGGCGGTAAGGGATGCTGTCAGGCTGAAGGAATCCTATCGGGCCTTTCTGGCCTGTGGGACTCCGGAGGCAGCTGACAGGTACCGACTGGCCAAGCGGAATGCGGCTTCGGTGGTTGCCGAAGCAAAAATTCGGGCGTGGGAGGAGTTCGGTGAGGACATGGAAAACGACTTCCAGACGGCTTCGAAGAAATTCAGGTCCACCATCCGTCGTCTCAGGAGAGGGAAGCAGTGCACCACCAACACTATTTATAGTGGAGATAGGGTGCTGCTGACCTCGACTCGGGACGTTGTGAGTCGGTGGGGAGAATACTTCGAAGACCTCCTCAATTCTACCGACACGCCTTCCTTTGAGGAAGCAGAGCCTGAAGACTCCGTGGTGGACTCACCTATCTCGGGGGCTGAAGTAACCGAGGTGGTTAATAAGCTCCTCGGTGGCAAGGCCCCGGGGGTGGATGTTGTGGGGCTGTCATGGTTGACACGCCTCTACAACATTGCGTGGATATCGGGGACAGTGCCTCTGGATTGGCAGACCGGGGTGGTGGTCCCCCTTTTTAAGAAGGGGGACTGGAGGGTGTGTTCCAATTATAGAGGAATCACACTCCTCAGCCTCCCTGGTAAGGTCTACTCAGGGGTACTGGAGAGGAGGGTCCGTCGGGAGGTTGAATCTCAGATCCAAGAGGAGCAGTGCGGTTTTCGTCCTGGCCGTGGAACAGTGGACCAGCTCTACACTCTCTACAGGGTCCTTGAGGGTGCATGGGAGTTCGCCCAACCAGTCTAGATGTGTTTTGTGGACTTGGAGAAGGCGTTCGACCGTGTCCCACGGGGAGTTCTGTGGAGCGTGCTTCGGGAGTACGGGGTACCGAGCCCCTTGATACGGGCAGTTGGGTCCCTGTACCACAGATGTCAGAGTTTGGTCCGCATTTCCGGCAGTAAGTCGGATTCATTTCCAGTGAGGGTTGGACTCCGCCAAGGCTGCCCTTTGTCACCGATTCTGTTCATAATTTTTATGGACAGAATTTCTAGGCGCAGTCGGGGCGATGAGGGGATCCGGTTTGGTGAACTCAGTATTTCAGCTCTGCTTTTTGCAGATGATGTGGTACTGTTGGCTTCGTCAAGCCGTGATCTCCAACTGTCATTGGAGCGGTTCGCAGTCGAGTGTGAAGCGGTTGGGATGAAGATCAACGCCTCTAAATCTGAGACCATGGTCCTCAGTCGGAAAAGGGTGGAGTGCCCTCTCCAGGTCGGGGAGGAGATCCTGCCCCAAGTGGAGGAGTTTAAGTATCTTGGGGTCTTGTTTAGGAGTGAGGGGAGGATGGAGCGAGAGATCGACAGGCGGATCGGTGCAGCCTCCACTGTGATGCGGACGCTGTATCGGTCTGTCGTGGTGAAGAGGGAGCTGAGCCAGAAGGCAAAGCTCTCGATTTACCGGTCGATCTTCGTTCCTACCCTCACCTATGGTCACGAGCTGCGGGTCGCGACAGAAAGAACAAGATCTCGGATACAAGCGGCCGAAATGAGTTTCCTCCGCAGGGTGTCTGGGCTCTCCCTTAGAGATAGAGTGAGAAGCTCGGCCATCCGGGAGGGACTCAGTGTCGAGCCGCTGCTCCTCCACGTAGAGAGGAGCCAGATGAGATGGCTCGGGCATCTGTTTAGGATGCCTCCTGGACGCGTCCCTGGCGAGGTGTTCCGGGCATGTCCCACCGGCAGGAGGCCCAGAGGACGACCCAGGCTGGCCTGGGAACGCCTGGGCATCCCTCCGGCAGAGCTGGAAGATGTGGCTGGGGAGCGGGAAGTCTGGGCTTCCCTGCTGAAGCTGCTGCCCCCGCGACCCGACCCCGGATAAGCGGCGGATAATGGATGGATGGATGGATGCCCGCTGTAGTGACAAAAGGACCAAAGCAGTCCATGCCGCAGTATGTGAAGGGCATAAATGGCTCTAACCGTTCAACAGGTAAGTCGCTCATTCTCTGTCCCTCTGGAGCTCTGCGAAGTCTGCGACAGATGACACATTGGCGGATAAAAGAAGCAACTGTTCTGCTCATGCCAGGGATCCAGTAGCCACTGGATCTGATTTGATTGATGGTGAAGCCTTTTTCTTGTTATACCTCTTCATGACAGTGAGCTATTATAAGCTTGGTCACATGATGTTCCTTTGGAATCACAATAGGGTGCTTGAAAGAATCTTTGATAGGTGACAGTCTCCCTCCCACCTTGAGTAGACCGTGTGCATCCATGAATGGATCAAGGTGTACCTTTCCTGCAAGATCCTTTTGCCGTTGAGCACATATGGCACCAAGAAGCCAAGTGTGTCATAGATGGATGCAACAGTAGACAAAAATCGGGTTGCTGGTTGGTCTTTATCTTCTTCAATACTCCACAGAATGCCCAAAGTTCTTTCTTGTGGCGCGTCTTTAAATGTCAGGTCCTTTGCTGTTTGTTTGTGTCTACAGAACATTCAGAAGGAGGAAAACTCTGTAGAACAGCATGACTGTTCAAGATGAATTCATGCAGACGAAGCCCTCCTTGTTTGCATATTTCCGTGGCCTCTCGCGCATGTTGTATTGCCTTTTCAACAGTGTCTGTGTTGCCGTTTTTCCACCAAAGGAAACGCAGGTAGTCTCTATCACACTTGTCGCCATGAAACTGGTGGAACATCTTCTCTATATCGCACATCAGAGCAATAGGGTGTTGCCTGAATCGAAGTAAGATGTCTGTTAGATTGTTTATTAGGTCTGGCCCTTGAAGAAGATGATCGTTCAAACTTGTTCCCATGCGTCTCGCAGAACAATCAAACACAACACGTAGTTTAGTGGGCTTTTTGGGGTGATAAATCCCGTGATGGGGGATGTACCATTGCTCACCATGCTTCTCGTCATTCTGTACTTCTTCGACATCACCCCTTTCAATGATGTCTTTCATGTATGCAATGTAGTCATTTTTGTATTTTTCGTCTTTGAATTTTCGCTTCGTGTGCAAGTCTGATTTCAGCAAGTTTTCTGTTGTTTGGTAAGAGTGGTCTTTGTTTGAATACGAGAGGAATCTCACAGTGTCCTTGTTCGTGTTTCCTTATTCCTTCTTCTAGCTGGTTCAGAAATATGAGAAACTGTGAAACTGTTTTGTCACTTGCTTTACAGTCCTTGAAATCTGTCCCTAGCACTTTAATTACATCCATGGGAGTTAATTGAGGTTGTTCTTTTATAGTAACTCTATGGCACAAACTGGATTCAGTTTCATTGGGCGATGTGGTGGAGCCACCAACAATACTCCACCCGAGATCTGTGCGGATTGCATATGGTTCATTGACTTCTCCTAGGAGAACTTGTTTTGGAGCTAACCTTCTAGGATAGTTGAATCCGATGAGGAGTCCAACGTCACAATTCAAGAGAGGTGGTAATTTGTCCGAAATTCCTGTAAGGTGTGGCCATTGACTTGTTGTGTCACAAGTGGGTATATTTTCATAATTCATTGGAATGGAGTCCTTTGTGAATGAGGGGGGAAGGTCAATGCGAATGTCTGAGTTATAACTTCTCACACACAGGCCAGGTACTTTGTGACTCTTGACAATAGAGTTGACACCAAGCATGGTAGTTAACTTTAACTTTACAGGGTGAGTGACTGTTTGTAACCGGTTGCTTAACTCTTCACTGACAAATGTACTATCACTTTGTGTGTCTAATAGCGCACACGCTAACTGTTCTTTGAATGGATTCTGGACGGTGGACACCCATACTGGAACTATCATGGATGTTATTTGAATGATCCACCTTCGTTACGTTGAGAGCAGTGGCGGCAGTTGTGTCGTTCGGGGTGTCGTCTGGAGCGTCGTTCAGAGTGGTGCTAACAGGGGGTGAAGGCCTTTCTCGTGCCTTATGATTTTCATTGTGCACAGAAGTTGGATGCCTTCCCTTGCCGATGTCACAAATCTGGCGATGGCGACAATCTTTGACATTATGGCCTGCCTTCAAACATCCATAGCACAGTTTATTTTCCTTGATATATGTGCGCTTCTCTTCATGAGGCTTATTCGAGAAGCTTGGGCACTTTGAACTGGTGTTGTTCATCCTTGCAGAGCATGCAAGGTGCCTTTGGTTTGGTGCTGGTGGTCCTTGCCTTTTCGTTGTGTACCATGGTTTGCATTGCAAATGCTTGAAAGGATTTATTTGGTTTAGAGTTTTTTGTGTGACTTTTCTCAAAGGATGAGCTACATGAATGAAGGGCATATGAAGAAGTGACAGGGTTACATGCGATCTCAGCCTCAACAGCTATGAACTGTGCAAAGTCCATGAAAGAAGGAAAATCTTTGCCTTCCATAAGTGTAACTGTGACCTGTCGATTCCAACGAGCTGCCAACCACTCTGGAATTTTATGCAACAGCTTTTGATTCTCCTCACAGTCATTTAGTATTCCGAGACCCTTCACATGTGGTGTGGCTTGTAGACATGCATTTAAAAAGTCTGAAAATGTCCTTAACCCTTCTGCATCCTTTGAACTTATCTTTGGCCATTTTGCTAATTTGTCTCGAAAAGCCTTTTGAATAGTAAAAGGTTGTCCATAACGTTGGTCAAGCTTTTGCCATGCATCGTATGCATGTATGCATTGTATGAGTCTTCATCACTGCGATAAAATGTGCCTTCAAGACAATTTTGTGCTGAGCCTGAGACGTATCCCTTTAGCAAATGAAGTTTCTAAGCTGGTGAAATGCCTTTGCAGTCTATAAGTGAAACAAATTGTTGGAGAGCCTCAGGGTGGACTCTATAGGTGACTTGGTTCAATTGGGGTATGCTCTTTTCACCCCCGGGTGTCGGTCAGAACACAAGGGTGAGTCCAAGATTTTGGGTTGGCAGTTTTAATGGTGTATCTTCACCCAACATGTAACATCACAAGCAACAGGCGGACAAACATGGGCACAGATGAAAATGAGGTGGTGATGGACTCATGCATGCAGGAATGCATGTGAGCTAGCAAGAGTGTGAGGGAGAGTGGGAAGCAGTGAGCGTGTGAAGCAATGAGCGAGCGAAGCAGTGAGCGTGTGGTTCTGTAACAAAAGAAACAGCACATAAGTAGATGGCTCAACTCAACAAAACGGCAGCTATAAAGTGTACTTGCATGCGCAAGTTACATAAGTGCAAATGAGACATCGACTGTGTCAAACAGTTGCCAACTACGGCTGTGGACGGCGCACAATGGCGGCGGCAGTATGGAGTGCGCACTACCTAGGTCACAGCAGACCTGACGCACATAGGTGTATAAACTATACGAAAACTATACAAAGGAGTGCGCTTTAGTGGAGTACTACCTCCTTTATATAACTAGCACACCGAGGGGAACATTTAGACATTCACACACCGAGCTAAAGACACATTCAGTGACGCGGCGAACTTCAAAGGGAGCACGGCAAGAAGCATGGCGGCGACGCACGACGACAAACCGGACTAGACAGGTGTAGACATGACGATGCACAGCGGCGCGGTGAATAAACGCTGTAAACAAATAAATACACTAGTGTACTCACTTGCGGTCAGGAACGCACACGGACACTGAGGCATCGAACACGTCACATGCTAGTGGTGGTCGGCTAACAACTGCTGCGCAACAAGTAGTTGTTGGTAACCCGTATGTGGGCGCTTCTCGTGAGAGCTCGGCACCGACGCGACTCCAATCACACAACAAGCACACAAACGATGACGACATTCAACCTAGGAACCTTTCTAACAGCCGCCCCGGAAAGTTCGAAGTACATTCGCTCCTAAAAAAGGTGATAGAGTCTCGAATGTCTCACGGCAGGCTGGTCTTGATTGTAGCAACGTCCTCATCACCAGCCGGGAGAGCTGGCAGAACGACCAACCTGGCCACTGGTCTGGTGTAGTTGCGCTCGCCGATCTGCACATCAACGGAGCGGACGTGTCCATCAGCGCTGGGATGGATTTGGGTGACATGGCCCATGGGCCACATCGCTCTTGGCAGCTGGGGGTCCACCAGCATCACGACAACGCCCTTGACGATATCGGCTCTAGTGGATTGCCACTTCTGGCGTGTCTGCAAGTTTGGTAGGTAGTTACGCAGGAAGCTGGACCAGAAGTGGTTCGCCAGAACTTGGGAGTGTCTCCAGTGGCGACGGCTCAGCAGGTCAGTCTCTGGATACACAATCTGGGGTAATGATCCATCCGGCCGCCCCATCAACAGGACGTTGGGTGTCACAGGATCGAGGTCATTGAGGCTGGATGAGACGTATCCTAGTGGCTTTGAATTGAGGATCCCTTCCACTTCAAGCAGTACGGTCCTTAGTACTTCCTCTGGGACTGGGTGGCCTCCCACCTTGGTGTACAAGGTTGCCTTCACTGAACGTATCTCCCTTTCCCACGTCCCTCCGAAGTGGGGTGCAGCTGGTGGGTTGAAGTGGAAGCTGATTTTCTGCTTGGCTAGCTGTTGCTGTAGATCTGGGGAAAGGGTAGCGAACGCCTCTCGCAGCTCTCTTTCTGCTCCTCGGAAGTTGGTTCCCTGGTCCGAATACAGCTCAGCGGGTGTCCCTCGGCGTGCAATGAACCGCCTGAGGGCCATCAGGAACGAGTCGGTTCAGAAGGTCTAAGTGAACGCCTCTGGTGGTGAGGCCCCACCTCTTCTCCGTGCGTCTTCCCACCTTGACCTGGAATGGCCCGAAACAGTCCATTCCAGTGGAGAAGAAGGCTGGCTTGAAGAGGCGTAGCCGAGCAGGTGGTAAGTCCGCCATCTTGGGGACAGCAGGTCTAGCCTTCCAGCGTCGACATTCTGTGCAGGTATGTTGGTAGCGGCGTACTGCTTCACGGCCACGCAGGATCCAGTAGGCGCGCCGTATCTCCAGGAACACTCTCTCTGGTCCGGGGTGATGCAGACGGCTGTCAAAGTCTCGGATGAGGAGTCTAGTGGAGGGGTGGCTGGGATCCAGTACGATAGGATGAACGCCTATCTGGTCTAAATCTTCAGCGTGACGAAGCCTACCTCCAACACGAATGACCTCCTCTTCTTCATCCATCTCAGGAGACAAGGTGAGTAGGCGGCTGCTGGATGAGACAGGCTTGCCGGCCTTCAAGAGCCTCAGCTCGTCTGGGAAGCTGTCACGTTGGGATTGCTTGAGGATGAGGATCTCGGCCCTGCGGTAATCTTCAGCAGTATGACCGCTGCTCTGATCTGCCGCCCCCTGCAGCTCCTGCACTGTAGCATGTAACAAGTCCTTCCAGGTGTCATATCTCGTCGCTTCTGCGGTGCTGACTGGGACTGTCGTGACTCCACAGAAGGCAGACTTCCTTAGCTCTGAGGTATCGTCGTCCTTATCAAGCTTAGGCCGGACTGGCCAATCTTTTGGGGGTTGGAGAAGGAATGAAGGTCCTTGACTCCATCGGTTGGGCTTCACAAGGTCTAGCAGTTTCTTGCCCCTTGTGATATCATCCGCAGGATTCCTCTCTGAGTCTACATATCGCCGGGCATCAGGGCTGGTGAGTTCCTGGATCTCTGCCACTCCAGTGCCAACAAAGACCTTGAAACGGCAGGACTCCGACTGCAGCCATGTCAGAACCGTGGTGGAATCTGTCCACAGGATTGTCTGGGTAATCTTCAGCGTGAGCTCCCTCCTGACGAGCTTGGCTAGTTGGGCTCCTGTGACAGCTCCGCACAGCTCCAGTCTGGGCATAGAGAGGAGACGCTTGGGTGCAACTCTCGAGCGTGCAAGAAGGAAAGACAGGTGGACTTGCCCTTGCTTGTTGCTTGTTCTCAGGTACGCCACTGATCCATATGCTTGTTCGGAAGCATCTGAGAACACGTGAACTTCATGGGTGACACTTGACGAATCTACCTTGGCAGGTAGGTAGGCTCTTGGTAGGGTGACTTGAGGAAGGAACCTTAACTCTTCTTTCCAGCTGTTCCATGCTTGTAGGAGGTCTTGGGGGAGAAGAGGATCATCCCAGCCTCTGTGCTTCTCCCAGAGGCGTCGGACAAGCATCTTGGCTCTAGTGGTGTATGGGATCAGGAACCCTAAGGGGTCGTACTGACTGGCTAAGACGCGGTAGATGTTCCGCAGCGTTGGCACGCCATACTCGATATGTCGGTGTTTGTAACTCATAGTGTCCGTATGACAGTGCCAGCTGAGTCCTAGCGTGGATTCAGGGGAGTCTGCCTGGTCGTGGGGAAGGTGGAGCTCAAAGCTGTCTGATCTTGCCTGCTTGGGTAGGTGTTCGACAACACTCGGCATGTTACTTGCCCACTGCCGTAGGTCGAATCCGCTAGCAGCTAGGAGCGTCCGGAGTCTGTCCACCAGACGACTGGCTTCTTGAGAAGTAGGAAGACTCTGCAGGAGGTTGTCCACATAAAAACATCTCTCAATGGAGAACCTCACGTCATCTTCTGGTTGGCTATGTTTGGCTACATGGTGTTGCAGGGCGAACGTAGCGCAGCAGGGGCTACAAGTGGTGCCAAAGGGAAGAACTTGCCACTCATACACTTCTGGAGGGTCACCTTTGGCCATGTCACGCCAGACGAACCGAAGGAGGGAACGGTCAGCAGGGAGTAGGCGGACTTGATGGAACATCCCCTTAATGTCTGCAGTAAGGGCGACAGCGTGTTCCCTGAAGCGCAGCAGCACTCCCAAAAGCGATGCTCCGAGAGTGGGTCCAGGCAGCAGTGAACCGTTCAGGCTCTGGCCTCTATACTGATAAGAGCAGTTGAAGACGATTCTGTTCTTGCCACGATGGCTCACCATGTGGTGCGGAATATACCACTCTTCTCCCTCTTGGTTAACTTCTTGATGGCTTAACTTGGAGACGGAGCCTGCATCCACCAGCTTCTGGATCTCGATGCCTTAGACCTTGGCACGCTCTGGATCTTTGGCCAGTTGTCGTTCTGTGCTCCGCAGACTGGGGATGACGGCTTCTTTTGGGGCGCGGAGAATAGGCATGTCTCGTTTACGCAGAAGGGGGGTGGCATAGCAAAGGATCCCGTACACCTCCAAGCATCTGGTCCTTTCTTCGAGCAGGGCCACGGCTGCTTGATCCTGCTTTGACCTCGTCACGATCTTCTCGCTTCTGTAGGGAAGAGTGTCGAGTTGCCAGAGTCTTTCGACGTGTCTAAACAGTTCTGTATCGACTGGGGATACTGATGTCAACAAACACTCATGTGGACGTAAGGGGTCCTGGATGACCTTCGCTGGACCCTGGAGGACCCAGCCTAATCTGGTACGTAGAGCTACGGGTCCACCTGGAGTGCCCCGTCTGATTGGCTCGACAGCGGTAATCAGGTGTGGGTGGTCGGACCCAATAAGCAACAGTGGCCTGGCATTGTGAAAGGGCTTGATTGGTAACCCAACCAAATGAGGGTACCTCCGTTGGAGTCGATCCATCGGGTAGGACTGGTCTGCCAGACCAAGGCGTATTGCAGTGAAGGCTTTGGAGACTTTGACACTGGTCTTGGGGTCAGCAGTGGGAGAGATGCGGAAAGACACCGTTGAGCCCCGGAGAGTCTGAACATCCTGTCGAATGGTTCGCAGTGGGAGGTCCTCCCTCGTGCCTTGTATGCCCAGGTCCCGGGCAGCTGCTGACAGAAGCATTGTCCTCTCTGACCCGTCGTCCAGGATGGCATAGGTAGTTATGGTGCGGTTGCCGTGATGAAGAAGCACTTGAGCGACCTTTAGTAAGACCCTGTTTCCCTCTCGGGGCGGTCGACGTACAGGACTTCAGTAGTGGGGCTCACTTGCTGACTGGTTTCGCTGTTCGAAGATCTGTTGTCTGTCGTTGACTTCATGAAGGACCTGTAGATGCTTTCTTTGACACAGGCTGCAGGGCTTCTTCAGATCACACTGGGCTGCTTGGTGATGCCTTGCACAGCGCCAGCACCTCCTGTTGTTCTTTATCCAATCTGTGAGTTCTTCTCCGCTCAGCTTGGTTACTTTGGCGCACTGACTAAGAAAGTGCTCTTCATTCTCGCAGAAAGGGAAGGAGGGCTTGGGCCTCCCCTTCTTCCTTGGTGAGTCCTTCACCGGTGCGCTGTTCTCTGTGCTCTTGGCGCCGTGGAGAATGGCAACAGTTCGCTGTCCTTGGCGGCTCTCGGATTTGGATGCTTGCTTCTCTTTTGCCCCTTTGGATGCTGTTGGCCCATCGAAGTCCAGACACCACGATTCATATTAGAGCCACTGGGCCAGATCAAGCAGAGTGGGAACGTTGCCTGCTTGTCGGAAGGTGCACCGACGGAGGTCGGCTCGCTGCTCTGGAGGTAGTTTGCTGAGCAGTCTCACCACATGAGAGGCGCAGCAGAGTTCGACGTCGCCGGCGGTGCCAAACGTCCTCAGGAGACCAACCAATGCTTGGACATGAAGGGCGAACCGTTCGAAGGCTGCGGTGTCACCACGACGAACATCGGGTGAGTCAAGTACACTTGCAATTTTCTTGAGGGCTATTTGGTGGGGCTGACCAAACTTCTCGTTGAGGGCTAACATGGTATCTGTGTAAGGCGTACTTGAGTTGATGTTGGAATTGGCAATCAACTTGGCCTCTTCTAATTTCAGATGATCAACCAGGATTTGGTAATTGAAGAGCTCTGTCCCTCCCACTGGTAAGAGGTTCTCCAAAGCCATCTTCAAGCGTGCAAACTCACATGGATCACGGTGGCTGAAGTAGGGTATGGAGGGGCGTGGCCCTTTGTAGCTCTGTTCAGTGGTGACGGGTGGATCCTGGTGCCGTGGAGCTGGAGTCTCCCAGCCTTGTCCTGGCGTCCCGTAGCTTTGCTGTGTGGGTGCTGGCAAGTACGTTGACTGTTGAGGAGTACAGGTCGCAGCATAGGATGGACATCTAGGAGGTAGATGGTGTGAGTGCGCAGGCAGGTGGAGGTTTGGAGGCTGCTGAGGTGCATAAGCTGCGGCATAAGGTGTAGCCCTAAACGGTGAGGGTTGGTACGCAGGCTAGTGCTGGAGTTGTGGCAGTGGTGCCGTAGCAGCTGGATGCTTTGGCCTCTGGGGTAACGCCCACTTGATTGTCGGGAGGTGCTGCGAAGGTGAGAAGCTATGACTCCACTTGTAGTGCTGTGACGCAGTGGAAGAGGAAGTTAGATGAGGGTGGCCGGGCTCCGCGCTCAACTGCTGGGATTGGCGGCGCAACGGCTGACTGCTGACCTTGACTGGCGACACTTCGCAGTGGCTAGATGCTTGTCTCTTCATCCGATGTAACTCTGAAATCAGCTCTTCTATTTGCTCAGTCATCGTTGGAGTCGGCGGGTTGTCACAGTCTGCTGTGTCAGGCCATGGCGGGGGGTCAGGCCAGTCCTCTTCATCTTCATCTACCGAGTGGAGGTCATGACTGCTGACGGAGTGTGACATAGCTTGTTGAAGACTGAGTACTGTGTTGGTGAGCCTCCTCATTTCAGCCTGAACCTCTTGGAGTGCAGCTACATCGGAATGAAGGGCTTGCTGTGGTTGATGTAGCACGACCTTCCCTTTATGGATGTCCTGCGTGTCGTCTCTCAAGGCGCGTTTGTGCAGCACAGGGTGGGGGAGTGTGGTTCTCGGACTTCCTCCCTGGGATCTCCCTCTGGATACTGCAGGTGGGCTAGCTGGGAATCCGGACTGTATATCCTCCTCACTGGGTGGTACAGGTCCGCCTCATGGAGGTCAGCATCCCGCCTGTGGTGATCCGTATAGGGAGTGGGGGAGAAGTGAGGGGGTGTCATCTTGGCTGCTCCCTCTTCGTGAGATAGCCACTCCTCTTCGTACCCATGCCTGTCTCGCTGCCTGTGCCCGATATATTGGACATGATAGTTGTCTAAGTGGGTGAGGGGGCGTGTTTGACGCGTCGGTCGTGCTCCACAATCTTCGAACTCCATGTTCATCAAGGGTAAAGAGAGCATCCGGCTCAAAGGACCACAATGTTGGAGAGCCTCGGGGTGGACTGTATAGGTGACTTGGTTCAAATGGGGTATGCTCTTTTCACCCCCGGGTGTCGGTCAGAACACAAGGGCGAGTCCAAGATTTTGGGTTGGCAGTTTTAATGGTGTATCTTCACCCAACATGTAACATCACAAGCAACAGGCGGACAAACATGGGCAGAGATGAAAATGAAGTGGTGATGGACTCATGCATGCAGGAATGCATGTGAGCTAGCGAGAGTGTGAGGGAGAGTGGGATGCAGTGAGCGTGTGAAGCAATGAGCGGGTGGGAAGCAGTGAGCGTGTGGTTCTGTAACAAAAGAAACAGCACATAGGTAGATGGCTCAACTCAACAAAACGGCAGCTATAAAGTGTACTTGCATGCGCAAGTTACATAAGTGCAAATGAGACACATCGACTGTGTCAAACAGTTGCCAACTACGGCCGTGGACGCCGCACAATGGCGGCGGCAGTATGGAGTGCGCACTACCTAGGTCACAGCAGACCTGACGCACATAGGTGTATAAACTATACGAAAACTATACAAAGGAGTGCGCTTTAGTATATATATATATATATATATATATATATAGTATATATAGTATATATATATATATATATAATAAAAAATATCACCATGTAATTTTGTGTAGTCTATTATGAATTTCTTTGAAAGGACTAAACACAATGTTAAGTGAATGTAAAAGGGGCAATTAATACAATTTTCTAATGGTTTGGATAAAAGAAAAAAAACAAGACAAGTTCTATGAAACATTTTATTTTTGCAGATCGTATTTTCTGTCTCAAATACTTAGTGAACACTGTCATTTGATCAGGACAAAATATGCATTTTGACAACTGTCCAAGATAAAGAAGCTATGGCGGTCTTTAAACATGTAAAATTAAAGCAGGATCAATTTTTTTGACTGTAATTTGTTTTGTTGTATACTAGCAAATATGTGTAGATGCAGTATTTGTCAGTAATTTGAAATACAGGTTTTGTGTACAATAGCAACAATGGACCAATGCTGAGGTACTGTTTACAGTATATCTGTTCTAGTTTTGTGACTTAGTGAATGAGTAAGTCGGTCATGAAGACGAAGAAGCCTCAAAACTAAAATTGAGAGGGAAAACCCCGTCCTCCCCATCAACACCAACAGGAAGAATCCATTCTGCTCAATTCCAAGAGGTCAGCCTCGAGTTTCTTGCTGTCTTCGAAGCGCTCAATGAAGGATTGAATTAAGCCTGAAGCGCTTCCTTCATACTCTACCAGCTCGACACTATCCTCTGGAAAAGGACAAAGATACATCCCCAAAAAGTCAGTCATTTCATCATCGTCGTCTGTTTTTTTTTTTTTTTTAAACAGAAAAATTCACAACTCTGAAACAGCCGGGGTTTACTGTATTCACACAAATTGCGAGTGTGATGCTAATACATGGTCCTCTGCTGCAGGGTGATAACATACCACTGATTTTTGTGTTGGCCTGGACAAACATCTTGCGATCCTCCTTCCGCAACAGCACTGTCTCACGAAGGCGCAAGAAGTTGTGGGCGCCGCTCTCGCTCACGGTGGAGTATCCTTCATAGAGGGCCCGGCCTTTGTCCACATCTGCTGTCGATTTGAAGACCTGCAAGATGGACGATGTGGGATAAAGCAGGTTTGGTAGGTGTGACTGGGGAAGGGGCGCATGTATGAAAGTTTGCAAGAACTAATTTTTTTTTTTTTTAATCCATTATGTACGGATGCGTATTGCATTCACTTGAGAAAAAACAAACTTGTTTTTCTGAGTAATTTTTTTGGGCCTTTGTTTTTTTGTTTATTTTTTTCTTCACTGTTTTATGGAGTATTTTTTTCTGTTTTTATGAGTGATTTTTTTCTCAGTTTTTCTGAGTAATTTTTTTTCTCTTTTTCAGATTATTTTTTTCTCTGTTTTTCGGAGTAATTTTTTTTTTACCTCTGAATTCCAAGTGACGTGTTGCCGACTCGCTTATGGTGGACTCCTCCCCGCTTTCCTCAAACTGCCTTCAACTTTATACTTAAACCGGTTGAATTAAGGTAAGGCATGTACAGTAATTAGTAACGCAAACATTTGTTGCGTTTTGTGCTTTTTAACAGTATACTTTATGTAGTAATACGTATTTGGGACTACATGTCCCATAATGCTTTGTATTGAAGTGTTGTGGAAGAAACGTCCGGGTGATGACTAAACGAAGTGTTACACTATTGAAATCGTGTCACTTGACATGCAGCATAAAACGATAAAATCTTTTGAGTAAAATATACTGTTAAAAAGCACAAAACACAACGAATGTTTGCGTTACTAATTACTGTACATGCCTTACCTTAATTGAACCGGTTTAAGAACTAAACTCATAAAAACAGGAAAAAAAATACTCCATAAAACAGAGAAGAAAAAAAATTCTATAAAAAAAACAAAGGCCCCCAAAAAAATTACTCAGAAAAACAAGTTTTTTTTTTTTTTCTCAAGTGAATGCAATACGCTTCCGTAATTATGCCCTCAGGGTTCAATGCAAATATCAATTTTTAATCACCCTATTCATTATATACAAATGATGGATTTTGCTAAACAATTTCTAGTCATGGGAATGTGAATAAATACCTGCAGTTTACAAAGAAACTTGTGGATTGCGTCCTTGCCGACGGTGTAGATCTTGCTTCTGTCTAGTGTGATGCAAGCATCGGGCTTGCCATCGGCTCCCGTGACCTCCTTCAGGCCCACCAGACCCTCGCCGGCTTCCAGCAACACACGCAGGATCACGAAACGCGCCTGCATGTGAGCCTGAAACAAGACAGCTATGTTTCAAGTCAACTATACACAACATAATAATCCCCAGTCTTAATTGACTCACATTTCTACCATACTATAATTTGAGATGCACCTGTATATTTATTATTCTGACTGCACTGAAAGCAGTTTACACCAACAAGGACAAGGACACCAAAAGCTTTCAGTAACAACATCCATGTTACACAATGACAAGGTTCTTCATTGACAGTTCACCTGTCTCCAGTTCTTGCTCTCCGGTGTGTAAAATTCCAGGCCGAGCAGTCCACCTCGCACCATGCTGAGCCAGTTCACATAGACCACATCGTCAGCATCTTGGCCATCATTACCGAAAATACTGCAGCACAAAAAAAAAAAACAGTGGCAAACATTGAATGGCTTCCTTTGTCTTAAAAAAAAACTGTCAATCACATCACCCACCTAAGTACATCCTTGTTCAGCGACAGGTAGAGTCCCACACACTCGGCTCTACATTCTTCGTAAGAAGAGGCGAGGGTGGAGAATTTACTGTCCCAAGTCTCGCTGTCCTGGTACCAACTGGAAACCTAAAAACACACACACGATATGCGGAACACCTTTTATAAAGGGTTAATTTGCATTACAATAGTAGAATGTATGTCACGTAAAGGCTGGATTTACACAGCAGCTCCAACAGCCCGATTTCAATTTAATGCATTTTTTTTTCATTTGTGTATTTTCATGTACACGTACAAGTCGCTCTGATAAATAATGGATTTTTATCTCCATTTGGAAGAGGCCCAATTGTAGATACTCACCAGCTCACCAGTTTCCGGGTTGATCACGTTACTCTGGTCAAAGTTGAACTTGCCCTTGTTGTCCTGTAGAGGGAGCCGCACAGTCAAATGGACAATCACTTAATTTACATTTTGCAGCTAATTCCAGCAAATAGATAATTTCAAGTTAAGTGTTAGAAATAACAACGCTCTCAATTCTTTCAACATAGGAAGTCTTGTAACGCGTCTGTATCATTCTAATCAATTGTAGTGTAATTGAGCAATTTTACAAATTATTTGGGCAATTCGACATGATTTAGGAGAGGTGTTGGTGGTGCACAACAGAATTTGATATCAGCACAAGGAATATTCTTTTTTTTAATTCCTGAAATGCAGTATTTTTGGAGGTATTGTGATGGCACCTGTCAGAGAGTATTTGTCAAAAGTACAGATTAATGTCCTGTTGACAGACCTGGACAAACAACTTGCCGCTTCCATGGCCCAACAATTCATGAAGACCGACTTGCACCTCAAATGATGGACTTTTCCACTTGACAAACAAATCCTGGCGCAAACACACACATTTTGGAGAATGGGATAAGTGTGTGTTACACAGTTAAAAGTGGATTAAGGCCTGATGGCCATCCTAGGTGCCTCACCTTGTCATCTTCCTCCAAAAATGTCAGTTTTTCTTTGTTCGTAGAGTAAGCTACAGCCAGCACATTTCCTAAGGAAACATTTTTAAAGCCCTCCGACTGCCTGATGTCGTCATCTGGTTCCAGAAGTACACACATGGTTTTTGAATGTAATAATGTTGAAAACATCGATATTTACATATTAGCATACGTACAGTTGGGAATGTTGATGCCAGCTGGAATGCCACTGCCAGCAAAGGTGAGGACGTCAAGGGAAGTGAAGTCTGGTTTAAGGAAAGTGTCTTTCTCAAATTCCCTCGGCCAGGGAAGCTCAGGGAGCAACACTTCGGCCGAGCTTACAAGTTTGGCAAAGCGCTCACTCATCGCCTTGTTCACGACTGCCACAAAACCTAAAGTGGATAACACGAGAAGGTTGCTAAGGATGAAAATACCAGCAAAAAAACAGAGAACCCATCAGCAAGCTACCTTCAAACTCTCCTCTGGAGCCAAAGGGATCCCTGTAGCTTTCAATAAAGCCGATGTAGCTGTCAGGAGGGTGGGGGCAAAAAGAAAAATTCCACAGATTATCACCAGAACCTGACTGGGTCATCAAGTCATACAATATATTAGAATAGGTAATACATTATACAATGTTTCCCGCACCATGTCAATACTTGGACGGGCCGCTCAAGAGGTTTTCAAGAGAATTTAATAAAAATATATTTTTTAAAATGCCCCCTCGAAAAATAATAAATACATACGGGTTACAACCGGAGATACAGAATGCAACGTTAGTTTGCCGTCACTTAAGCCTGGTTTATACACTGTGGTGTGTAGCAAAAATGTGACGAATTGGCCAATTTGTCGCTCTCACTGTGCGCTCCACACCTACGCGGCCACTTTGCAGCGTACCTCACCAAAATCCAAAGCTGCCGGGTCCATAGGGTATTAACAATGGATATATCAATTTTGCTGTCATTCATTACCACCAAATTGCCAGGCGGGGCATCACCTGGCTGCGTGTCAAAGGATATCACCAAATGGACAGGCACCACAGGACTTGCCCAACCAGGAGGCTTTGGAGTTTTTTTTTTTTTTTCCAGAAAGCCTCGCAAGATTCATTGTGTGAATATGCTGTGCAGTCTGTGCAAAGAAAACCAGTCTATAGGCATCACTATTGCTCTCTCTAGTATTCTCTGAAAAGCAAACGTTTCTCTGTTCTGATTAACATTCGATGCAGCCAGCCATGTTTTTTCATTGTTTTACTTTTTTCTCTGTAGGGTAAGAAAACCCTTTAAAGTCGACAGACAATCACAACAGACTTTTTTTTATTTTAAGACAACACAGAGGTAAGATCCGGCCTGGCAGAGTTTCCATTCAAACTTTTGTCAAAAGTACAACATCTCAACTACAAATGTTTTAATGGTCTCAATAGCCAAGTCGATCACACCATATTTTAACATGATTTTTGTCACGTTCGATAAAGAGGTTGTGGTAGCAGTTCTGCTGCATGGTTATTCAAATTTTGCCCCCAGACTCTGTGCACTTCATTCTTGCAAATCATTTTGGGATACACGGTGTTGTATGTTTTAAGGCTCAGTATGTTTGTTTTTCGCTGAGGCCATCCAGTTTTTTTGCTCTTACGATCCAATGGCAGCCTTATTTTGTTAATATTGTTATTTTTTTTATTTAAATACAAAATAAGAGCAAAAAATGTGGTGTCACTCAATAATGTGGTAAAATGTTTTACTCTGAAAATTCACTAGAAGGCACGATCTGAAGCGTAAAATAACAACAAATAAATACATTTTTAAAAAATTGCCCGACCCCTGCAGACGTCCACCCACCCAAGTAGATTTCAAATATGTGGAAAACACTGCTATTATGACCAGTCAGTGTCTTTGATCAGGCCCACCATGAAAACCTAAATTAAAATAAAGCCTGAGAGTAACCTCAAAAAATACTTATGACATATTTTATCATTGCATTATAGATTTCCTCTTAAGTATGGCCCTTGGAGGAATTACTGGTAATAAAAACTGAAATGGTCTGAGATATGTTGTCTGTGTTGTAGCCCTTCATCCGCTCACCAATAGCATTATGGTTCAATGAAAATTGACTTTAGAAAAAATGTCTCAGCATTTGTAGAGGTAAATGATAATTGAAAAATAATCTGAATCTCCACAGTTTAATGTCACAAGATGACACCTCGGAACAGCAAACTCATATTAACACTTATGAACAACTTTAGCATCGTCAATGATGAAAAAATACATGTTTTCATATTTGAGAGGAAGCCGTACTAAATGTCAGCAATTTCAAACGTCACCTTTTCCTGTTCGCAGTGATGAATGGTCCTATCATTAAGTAGGCTCACCTCTCCACAATTGGTCCCTTGTCTTTGATCCAGTAGCGCGAGCCCTCCTTGTGGGCTTCCACCGAGCCCAAGGTAAAGCTCTGCCTGTACTCCTCAAGCATTTTCTTCTGGTTCTCGTTGGCAGCGTGGGCCTGTGTTTGGTTTGAAACGGTAACCAATTTCAAATGAGGATCAACAGTGGCAAAATACTTGGGAAAAAAAATTGATTCTCTCACTCACCTGAGCCTTCTGAAGATAATAGCAGACCCTCTCCATGAGTGAAGCGTAGTCCCCCCTTTTCACTGAGAATTCTTTTCCCTCAAAGTCAAAGCACCCGCAGCATGATTCACATTCGCCATCCACCGTGCAGTCTGTGCAGCAGTCATGGAAGTTAATACAATGTCCTGCATTTACCTTGTCAACATTACAATGACCCGCATTGATGCCATTTTGATTATTTCATTGGACGACTGACCTTTTTTCACAGCGGAGGCCAAGCGCACCTCGTAGCAGGTTTTCTCGCCTTTTTCGCTTTTAAACAGCCGGGTGTTGTAAGCGGACAGTTTCTGAAGAACACAAGTAACAGGCATATCCGACAAAAAAAAAAGAATTCGTTTGGACATGGTTTATACCAGAGGTGGGCAAAGTATGGCCATTGGGCCGAACACAGCACACAATTTTTTTTTTTATCCAGCCTACCAAATATTTGCATTATAAAGTGTTCTGTAATAATTGTTGCATTCAATTAGCCATCCACCCAACCCAAATCACAAATATAACGTGGAATGTGACATGTGCGGTAATGCTGCTTGATGATGTAATCAATTTTAACTTGATTAATGAATGAAGTAATTGATACAATAAAAAATTAAAAAAATAGACAGCTGCAGCCCTAATTCCATCTCCGTACGAGTCAGGCTTGCCTTTGAGTCAAGAAACTTCTGCGCCAGCTCAGCATCTTCCAGGCAGCAGTTTCCTGAGAAGTAGGTGGTAATTCCCTGTAGAAAAGCACAGAATAACAAGAAATGAGCTGAAGTATATCCAACAACACAATTTTTCTTGTAATCTGCATTTTAAAGGTTACAAGCTCCCACCTTGTCGCCAAGGCCCAGTTGTTTCTGTTTATCTTTCAGGGAGTACATGAGACATGAGCAACTGTCCCACAGCGCGCCCATCTCAGTGGGGTCATCCTGAAAAGCCTGACTGGCCCTCACTAGAGCATCCAGCTTGTCCTGTGTGTGGTGTAGCAAAGATGCTGATCAACACATTCAAATGTATCACAATAACAAGATAACACAGCAAGCATTAGTGATCAGTGCCAGTACATTCTGCTTTTGGATGTAAGTCGGTAATCATTTTTAAATCAACAATTCACTCGGTTGACATGTATTACCCCTCTTACTATTCTATTGAAGCCCCACCTACCTGGACGGCATGACTGTCCCGCCATTGGATGGCTTTTCAATCATTGTTGAAGTGTCTTTTGTGTAAATGGTTTGCAATTCTTGAAAAATAGGTTACTTAAAAGGGGCCATACGTGCCAAAAACAGAATTATGATTTGGCATCAATGAAAATGGCCATGGCCAAGCATATCACTTTTTAGGAACCGTTTTCTGTGGCACTGCAAAAAAAAATAAAAAATACCAGTAGCTGATTTAGTAAAAAAAATATTATCTGTTTTTGGTATCGTCGCCGTGTAAAAGGCCATTGGCTTCAGTGAGGTAGCATACTTGACAATTCCCCTGCAAGTGTGCAAAAACAATTTTTACCTTTGGCAAATTTGGGACAAACTTGGAGTCTCCGAATGACTTATAGTTTCCCATGTTGGCGTAAAGACCTGCTGCATACACCAAGAAGGCCTGAAAACAAACGATATAAAACACAGTGCTTGAAGCGCAGCGAAAGCAAGCACAGAAACTGCATTTTAAAAAAATTAAAAAGACGACGAATACCTGGTACTCCTCTGAGGTCAGTCCGGCTGCTGTTGCAACAGCTTCCAACTTTGCAGGTGACTGCTTTCGGAAGATCCTCTGCAGAAGGACGAAGATGACAGGGGACTCTGGGGATGTTTGCAGGAGCACAGCGAGACCTCCATACCTAAGACATGAGTACTGGTTTATTTATTTGACATTTAGGTGAATTTGATTTATTGCATAGTGAGCTTCCGCCCAGTCGCTATTCCCCATTTGCCCCCGTAACCACCAGACCTTCACGTCAAGGCCTTGTCTCTAACTTCCGTGAAAAGTGACTGTTTACTATATAGCATACGCATGTAATCTCTCAAACAACAATCAACACATAAGGTGCACCATCTGTTCAAAGAAAACGGTGACGTCCATACTTACCAAGACGCACGTGACAGGTAGTGGGCATACATCTTCTCCTTTGGGGAGAGCAAGCGAAAGGCCTCTGCGCAGTCGAGAGCAGAGATGCCGATGTCATTTGGTAGGAAGTACTGAGGGTCCACCATCTTTGAGTGTGAGGTTGTCACTGACGAAAAGTAATTTAACTCTGGAAGGAGAACGGAAAAGAAAAGGAGAGAACATGTAGATGACTGTTGTGGATTTTTTTAATTATATACTACAGTGATTATTAATGTGTGGCAATATCAAAGAACAACATTTAGGATATACTCCATAAACTATCTATTATAAGGCTTCCAAACAGACAACAGACCATAATTATTTTAGCCAGTAGAGCAGGAGCACTGTCTAAAAAAGAATGTTACATATTTCAATGTATCCCCATTTATAAGCAACAGATATAGGCCATATGTTTCCATTCATGCTCATGCAATACATAGTGTTTACAGCCCCCATTCTACACTATTTCATAGTGGTTTGTTAGGAGCGCAGAAAATCGAGATAAACGGGCAGAAAAGACCAGAGGAAGCAGTTATCGCTTTCTTTCATTTCATTTGACAGTGAGGGTAAAAATACGCGCCTCGAAACATAAAGAAACTAATCGATGCCTACACCAACAGTTGTTGACCGTAAATTACGATCAACGTTAACCAAGAAAGTAAATATCATATTTAGTGTTTGGCGTGTGGAGTAATCGTATCATGGAAGGAGGTTTAATCGGCAGCCGCTAGAACAAACATCGTAGAACTAGCATTCATTGTCTTTTGTTTATTTGCTTTCACTTTCTAGCGTAGAACAGAACCAAACTTTTGCAAGACGGAACTCGAGTCAAAACCACTGTTTAATAACCCGTTAAAAGTACAATGCATGTTGAATGATTTCCTGTGGAGAGTTAGAGATGAATGATCGGGAGCAACATCGTGTTACCTTGTTTAATCTCGACAGCTCCTGCTCATGTCAAACTGCAGTCTCACGCTGCACACTTCCTGGCTATATCCTGAGCCCCGCCGCTTGGCCTATCACAGCTTGTACGTTGGTGATCGGCGGCAAAAAGGACCAATCACGCCATGCCAGTACCGTCTTTTTCGACATACTGCACGTACGTTTTGCTGCAATACGTTAGTGAATAATTTACATTACGTATTACACATTAACATAAAACCCAATTCAAAATTTCAGCCATACTAGATTATCATGAATATTGGTATAATAGCATAAATGTAACGACGGATAATATATTAGCACATCCCGCCTCATAACCTATCACTGCTCGTAGAATTGTGATGAACAAATCATTTAAATGATGATGGATTTTTTTGTATCCGTCTCACAGCAAACAAAATGGAAAGGGTTTACATTACGTATTGTTACATATCATAATTTAACTCTAAAATTAAAATGAAAGCCATATTATATGTTTATAAATAAAGTAGTACATATTAGTATAGTAGTTGATCAATGCTTGACAGAGAACACCTGCCTCTTTACCAATCATGGTTTCAACATTGTGATTGGCAGCAAAAATGACCAGTCCCTGCATGACAAGCATCTTTTAATATTTTCCACAACAAAAGGTTAGGGTATTATCATTAACACAATAGCATACCACCCCATTAGAAATTAAAACACATAGCCTTATTTGATTATTAGAAATACTCCTAAAATAGCTTACATAAATAATCAATGCTATGACTGCTATTAAATCATGTTTTGGATAGATACGGCATCCTTCACCAGTCACACTGACTGTGTGTTCTATTTCCATTGTTCTTTAAACCAAATCCAATGAATGTAAATTTATTCATCCGCTGGTGGTTTTCCACAGAGAACACAAGCACAGAATCACCATTCTTTTTGTCTTTATTTTTTTGCTGTTTATCAGAAGTCTGAAGGTTTTGTGCGGACACTGACTATTTCGAACTGTTCATAATTCCTTCCAACTTGCATGATGCTGCGATTGACAGCAGACTCTCAGCATGGTATCCTCTTGGAATTAAAAGGGTAAAAGTAATGAGTTTTCATTTGACCATAGCAAAATCTCCCAAACCAATGTGGGGAAAATGACTCATGAGCAGTTTGAAATCGGAAGGAGTGTTAACAAAACGGCAGGCTTCTGCTTTCCTATAAGGAAAAGTACACAACAATATCAGGAAAAGCCTACTGGAACATCAGAAACACATTTGTGCTTAATCAGTGGCATTTTAAATGGTGGAAAGTGGAAAGTGATTGGTTAACTCTGACAGCAAAGCAAGGCTAGGTAATTTTATATTTATTATTTATACAATTATAATTTATATCTATTTCACACATTTCATACAGAAGGCAACTCAGTTTGCTTCACACAACCAGAATCTCAACACTTAAGGCATTTACAGTACAAACAGAACCGCTGAATATATTCGCAAAGCAAAATAATATCTATTGAGTTGAGATGCTATAGGTCACTTCAATGGTGGAAAAAGTTTTTAAATGATTTCTAATTATTACATATCACAAAACCTGACATTTGAAAAATGGTGTGCAGACATTTCATATACCACTGTTGCCAGGGATTTGGCTACCAGAATCAACCTTATATTAAAAAAAAATGACTCCTTTATATCTGCATGAAAAGTTTTCACAGCATCTTTGATGCTATTCTGCTTCGTCAGGGCGGGTCGAGAGAGAGGAAATGCTTCCACTTGTCTCTTTGTGTCTCTCGATCTCTCCCCCCTCCCTCCTCGTCTCTCTCTCCAGGCTGCGTGCAGTGAATTGAAGTGAAAGAAAGAAACATTAACGGCGGGAGGAGACTCTGCGGGAGGGGAAAAGGAGGTGGGGTGGCGTGAAGGACGGTGTCTCGCATAGTATTTATAGCCGGCGGGATGAGGAGATAGGACGAGAGGAGGTAGGGAGGGATCAGCCAGACACAATAAGAGAAGAAGAGGAGGAAGAGGAGGACAAAGAGACGATGCTGAGGAGGAAGAGGAGCGTGTCGTTCGGAGGCTTCGGCTGGTGAGTGAAGCGTTACGGGGCCTGTTTTATTGGTCACTTCTATCACTCATGTGTCAGGGTCTTTGAGTTCATTTCCAGGATGAGTTGTGCTGCAGTGACATCACTGTGACATCACATCACAAGACCAGCATGGCAGCGGCTGCTCTTGGGATGGGTACCCCTCACATCCATCCCAATTGCATGTAGCTCATTTATAGTGTTTCACAAACTTAGGCTCACAACCCAAAATGTGTCCAAGTCAGGTGTTTTATTTTATCAATTTTTTGGAGTGAAGAGTTTTTTTCTTTAATGTTTGTTTTGTTTCTTATCATTCATTCATACACTCGGGGATTTACTCATTTATTAGGCCACCTGTCAGGAAGGCAGCATCCAGCGTTGTGAAGTGCTCTAAATGATGGTCTCAATTTTATTATTTTGAAGAGAAATGAGGAATTTAGAAATTAATTTGTCTGCGCGCTTGCATCAGGAGTGTGCATGTCTCCAGGAAAAGATGATTCAGTATGTATCGCAATTCATGAGATGGTTCGATTTTAAAGTAGAATAGTCACCATCAGTTCTAACAATTCAAATATGGAACGGCTCAGTTTGAGAGTGTGTGATGCAATTAGATTCTTGTTGTAATTTTACATAGATATGAATCAACTTGTCAGTACTGTTAATGTGTCATTTCCTTCAAAGATATAGCACTCCAATAAAAAACAATTTGATGTAGCTCAATATATTTAAGTGATAGGATTTGATTTGGTTTGATTCAATGCCCTCTTTGAAATCAAAATACATTTTCCAATTCAAATAGTTTCTTGTTACACCCCTAATATATGTATTTATATATGGTGAAGGTTCACCGTATTATAATAGCAATACTAATACAAAAACACTAAGCTAACCCCATCCTCGTCACCTCCAAGTTAGCAAACAAACATGTTATAGATATGACCACGAAGATGTTTTAACAAACGTAGGCGGAACTATTTCACCACCAGTTGCAGAAGTTACTGTGAATGTTAGCAGCAGCTGGTTTGTGGGCGACTTTACAAATGGAACAAAGTTTAAATTTACATCTTTGAAGAATAATTGGTGTGTTTACTAAAGTGTTCTATTGACAGCTTTGCACGTGGAAAAAAAAAGCTGCTGCGGTTAATGAGCAACTGGCAGTGTTCTTTGTGATGAGAATGAAAAGGTGTTCCTTCACTTTTTTTCCAATACAAAGTCCTGCTTTGGGATGGAAATATAGACTCTTCCTCATGTATTACCAAATTAAAACATAAAATGAACTGCTGCTATGTCAGATGGGCTCATTTTTTTATATTTTAAAATCTTTGGCTTTCATTTTTTAAATTATTCCGTGTGTCCTTTCATTTAGGAATATTTTTTGGCATTCATTTTAGTTGCTTCTGTTTGTCATGTTTTGCAAAAGAACTACTGCTGTCAAAATTAAAGCATTAACTCAGGAGATTAATCCAAAACATTTTAACTCAGTTAAATATTTTAACTCAATTAACTCAGTTTGATTTACTTCAAATATAATTTGCATACTTTGCAAATATTGTGCCATATTAGCTGTACATTTTGAGCAGGTCTCAGAACAAAACACTGTGTTCAATTTACCACTGGGCCTTGTAAAACAACACTGCTGGAGTGCGCTTGTGGGCAGTTTTTAGAAATGTTTAGAAGAAAAATGCCTGTAAAAATGTCTCCATTTAGATTATATTTAAGAATCAAAGAAAGCTATTAGAACAGTCTTTGAATTAAATATACTTTATATTTGGTGATTTTTGCATCAATTCCAAGATATTATTCAAGTAAATATCTGTTCCAAGCGTCACAAAAAATAATAGTTGAAAAATGTGATTAATCACAATTAATCATGGAATTTTTTGTGATTAATTAGTTAAAAAATTAATCACTTGACAGCACTAAAAAGAACCTTTATTAGTAGTACTTTGTTTTACGGCCGTTGTTTTTAAAGTGCATTATAAATAAATCTGATCTATTGATTGACAATTGACTAAGTATTTGATAAAACGCTTAGCATTTTTCCCTATAATACAGAAATCAAGAAATATGAATAGGGCCAAGAAAAGAACAACCACTCCACATTCTATTTGAAAGGAATTCTACAACAGAAATATGTGCTGGTAATATCATGTTTCAATCTCGACATGCATTAAGTATGAGTCTTACAAGCAAGCAAAATTAAAATTGCAGTTCAAATTGTCTGCCAAGATGAAAACGGAGTCAATGTCTTAAATTCCCCACAATTTACAATTACAAAAAAAACTCCAGAAACAAAGCAAAATTCTGACAAATGAGTGAGTGTACAAGCTACAGCAGCTACAGTGTGTGCCATTGTCACTTGACTACATTTCAGGGAACAAACAGCAGAGTGTGGAAACTGTTATGCAAGCCCCTTCTTTCCGTCTACACCTCCTGCTGCCCATGCCACCTTATCGTTTTCTCCACATATGCTCCTTTGCCTCCATCGTTTCGCTCCACTCTATGAAAATGCCAAGCAGTTTCCTCTCAGCGCACCTCGTCCCTTACGCTTGGGCAGAGGTAATAGAGTTGCAATATTGAATAATTCAGGAGCGGCTTCGGGGAAACTGCTCACATGAAATAGTCCATTTGCAACAACAGTCCAGCTCAATTTTAAAATATTCTACAACACTTATATATATTAGGGCTGTCAAAATTAAAGCATTAACTCAGGTGATTAATCCAAGAATTTTTAACTCAATTTAATATTTTAATTAGTTAAAGAAAATCACTTGACAGCATTAAAATAAAAAATAAAAAAAATAATAAAAAAAAATATATATATATATATATATTTATATATATATTTATTATTTATATATATATATATATATATATATATATATATATATATATATATATATATATATATATATATATATATATATATATATGTGTGTGTATTTTTTTAATCTATTTATAAATATATGAAACAGACGGAAGTTTTTTCTGTCTCACACACGCATATTATGTTTTGCCTGGTCAAAGACATTGCTTGACCTCCGCCCCCTCAAACCCGCCCTCTGCACAACCCTGAGTTGGAGCCGTGCATCTGCATTTGCTCGAGAAGCGGAGTACGCCGAGGACTTGTCGGCAGCCAATTACAGCAACAAAGCGCTTGTGTTTTGTCAATGTGAAACCAAATTGTTAATGTGTATGGCCGAGTTAAAAATCTAACTCCAAAGACCATTTGTGAGATTTTAACACTCAATGGAAAAAAGTGGAATTTTGTACACACACACACACACACACACACACACACACACCCCCACACCCGCACACCCCCCCACACACATCTGTATATATCATTACCAGCAAACCACTTAAAGTGTTGAGCCTTTTATTTTTTTGCACAACAATAACATTTGTCTACTGTCTCAGGTTTCCCAGAGTCCAACTCTTGCACAACCACACAACATATAACTTACAAAATTTGGTTAATATCAACAATCTGTTGTAGATAGATCGACAGATAGATTTTTGCCCAGTGCTACCACACATTTTGCACATTCCAAGAAAGCTTGGAACATTGTCAAAATTATATAAATATTGCCTGTAAACATAATAATTTTCCCCGTCAGTTTCCCTCATCACGCACTCTTTGACTCTGATTTTGTTGTGTTTTAAGACCAAACGTCTGAATCTGAAAATGAACCCATGCAAAACCACATTGGAACAAAGACATCTTGATGTTACTTTCTTCTTGGATTGTGTTGTTGTTTTTTTTGCTTGCTTTTAACCTCCACAACATGATGGGATTTAATGGGGGGAAGCACTTTAATAAATAGTGCTTTTATTGCCATTCGCCTCAGCAATCACACCTCTTCTCCACTCTGCTGCTAAGGTTAATCTAGTATGTGTAGATGTTAATATGCCCTTCACTCCTCAGACTTATCTTAATGCACATTCGCCTCGCACTTCTATCCGAGTGTCTGAGTGCAATTTACCTTAACTATATGTCTCTTTCTCTCTGCAGGATTGACAAGTCTTCCGTCAGCGCCCTGAGAGCTCGGTGAGTGAAACGTTATCTAACAAGAAATACTGTAAACACATGTATTGGTGTTTTGTGTGGGTTTTTTTGTTTTGTTTTTTTAGCTGTAATGCGACCATAAAACGTAATTTACAGACACATCAATACACATCTGATGGTAGTCAGTTATCACCTGTCCCTTTTTTTTTAAGTTCTTTGTAATTCAGCCTCCAAACACAGCGGTCAGTATGTGTTTTCTTCTCAATTTATACCACGCACTTGAGCAGTCTTAACTTTCATTGAACAATATGTGGTAATCATGACTAATGACTAATACAGTGCCTCAACGCTATTTGTAGGGGATCTGAAACGTGGCTGCCCAAATTAGTGGAAATCCACATATAATTGACTGCCATTATAAACACATTTAAAAAAAGTAATTAACTCATACAATTCTAGAAAAAAAAGGGCTTTAAAAATGGGGAACCCCAACCAAACAAAAACTGGAAAAAAAAACGTAATTATATTTTCTCTCAGTTGTAATGTGTGTGTGTTTCTTAAACCGCTGCTTTGTTTCTGATTTTAAAAAGGCTAATATATACCCAATGAATCGGTTGGGCCCTCAGAATAAACATTACTGCGTCATATTTTCTCCTTCTGCCTCTGCGGGTATGGAGAGTTATTTGCACATTGCATTTTTTTTAAATCACTATCAGCTGTAAGTGATGGATATGATGTCATAAATTGTAACCAGTCACTTAGTGGAAGCAATAGAGAGAGTAGGAAAGTGCGAGCAAGCAAGAGAGCAAGAGAGCAAGAGAGCGAGAGAGAGAGCGAGAGAGAGAGAGAGAGAGAGAGAAAGAGAGAGAGACAGGGAGAGAGAGAGAGAGAGAGATGCTGCATCTCATCAGAGTGGGATGCTCAGTTACCGACGGCAACGGGAACAATGCTGCATGACCACTGGTGAGTCTGGCATTTGTCCTTACCTCCCATCTGTGCATGTGTGTGTGTTCTTTCTTACATTTGAAGGCAGTGCAATACAGATTTGTTCATGTTTAAATGCTTTCAGGGATTTTGTGTGTGTATTTGTAGTATATTTAAGTGTGTGCAGTACCGTTTATTAAAAATCATTAAAAACACCCATCAGTCACATCTTCCATCATCTCAACACCCGTAACATAAAAATGGCATTTCATTGTCATACGACCGCAATATATGAGACTGTTAAGATAAAACGGAAAAACTTGAGTGTGTGTGAGAGTGTGTGTGTTCCTAAAGGGCAGACCGCCTGCTCAAGTACAAAGCAGTGTGTTTTCTCCCCGCTGCTGTGGTTATTTTGGATGTTATGTATTTGTTGTGTTCTTCTTCTTCTTCTTTAGGTCGTTGTTGACCTAAATAAACAATTCTGCTCCCAATGAGAACAATCAACATTCTGAAAGATA
Source organism: Idiotropiscis lumnitzeri (assembly GCF_059441095.1). NCBI lineage: Eukaryota > Metazoa > Chordata > Actinopteri > Syngnathiformes > Syngnathidae > Idiotropiscis > Idiotropiscis lumnitzeri. The sequence goes on from NC_142407.1 coordinate 4,206,283, forward strand.
AACACCAAAATAAGGCATGTCTGCAGAGGATGCCCCTGCAGGTGGAGCAGATTTACTCTGTTTGTGCGCGTGCGTGTCGGGGTGCGTGTGCGAGTGTCTGTGTGCGTGTATGTGTGTGTGTGCGTGTGTGTGTGTGCGTGTGGCTAGGCTCCAAAAGTGACATAAGTCTGCGTGCACGTGTGCATGAACATGTGATGCTAGACTAATTTGAGGAGCATCGTAAAGAGCAAAAACATTGGACATATAACATAACTTTCATTTTTGCAGGTTAAATTGAATGCAATGGGGATGGTGATTTTTGCACTATATGCACCTATCCTTGAATGTATGGACTATCACATACGATAATATTGTATAATGTAAAAGTGCTGATTGTTCATCCTGCCGTATTAGGACTAAAAATGTCACGTTTGCACATTTGACTGTAATTCCGTTGGCATGAGAGTGAGCGCTTCAGGTGCAATGAGACATCTTATGGATGTCAAAAGAGCTGACACATCACTTACATGATTCATTGGGTATACTTGGACAATTGAATGAGACCAATGAAAAATAGTGTATGCTGTACTAGTAGTTGACATCTGCCGCATAGTTCTGAGGCCTGAGGTTTGTGCTCCGTCCTATGTGCAGTTTACTTCCTCTCTCCAATGGTAGCATGGGTTTTCTCCGTGTACTACCTCTTCCTTACGCATCCCTAACACATATTAAAACATTGTCGCAGCACATATTTTTCAAAGCTCTTTAAACACACAAAAATAATACAAACCCATTTAAACACATCTGGTGTTTACAGTAAACAAATCCAGTATTTTCCAAACTAACTAACTAATCGCTCAGTATACGCCAATAAATATGCCCAAACATGTGCAGTATAAAAATAGGCTATAGCTTCCTACACTTTCTTTAGCGTAAAACGCAAGATTAACAAGGATTTCTCTTTCAATATACAATAGCTCGTTGCTAGCTAGCTCGCACCAAGCTTGTCTTGACCGCTGACTACTCGCGTGATGGTGATGTGAACGATGCTCAGCAAAACTTTTTGGAACTGTCTTCGAGGATGATACTCACTTTGCTATTCCATGTGTTTTGATAAAATGCAAATGATAATTTTGCCTCACTAACTGAGATGCAAAACCTTTTATTACAAGTCTTTGGATGGATAGATGGATAATCATCACTATTGTAACGTCCATGTACTGTAAATTGATGTGTGTGTTCAGTCTTGGACTTGTTGTTGTTTATGATATTGAAAAAAGGTCATGATCTACGTCAAGTGGCCTTCAGCAACATTTTGACATCACGTTAATGTGTTAACTCGGTTCGACATGACAAGATCAACGGTGACACGCAGCTGTCCACAGAGTTAATGAGAGATGACTTTAACACAAATCTATATATTATATATATAGCACTAAAGCTGCCCCAGAGGAGAGTTTGGTAGGTCGTGAACAATTCTGCAAAAAGCGATTCGTTTAGGCCGAAAAGACAATCAAGATTCCAATATTTGACAGAGTAAAATTTCGATAACCGATCTGTTGATCACGTTTAGAAAATGTAACACACAAAACAACGTATTTTTGGTCCCTGAACATTTGATTCAGTACAGATATCATTTACAGGCGGTACATTTGGCTGTTTAACAATAGCTGATCCTTTAATATTTGTTTAATTTTAAAAAGGAGAGAAAACTTGGCAAATGTCAGATTTTTTTGCCAGTTTTTTGCCTTGCTGTGATGTGTTAATATGTAAAAATTAAAACAAAAGAAAAATATCAGCCAATTTTCGCAGAATTTAAAAGGGATAAGGGATAACATTAGACATAGAAATCGGGCCTTTCTCATCACCCACTTTCATTTCTATGTTGATGAATATGAAATCTTTGTAGAACCAGAATTGCTGATGTAACTCTTACTAGATCTTGTGAAGTGTACCTAATTAAGTGTCTTGGGTGTGAATGACACCAAGATCATCCAAAACTCAGCTGTCACCTCAGCCAAGTCCAAACTGTCAAAATAACACTGCCGACAAATACCAACCTGTCCTACCTCTTTTTCTATTACACAATATGACACACACGCACGCACTCACACACTCACACACTTACACAAAGCCCCTCACCAAGTGTGACCTTTTCTCTCTCAGCAGGCCTCATGTCTCCACTGTCGCATCCCGGTGACCTTTTTGTTTAATCATCTCCTCATTTTTTTTAAGTCACCGACATGGCCAAAATTAATATGTTTCTGTCTTGTTGTTTTACCAACAACTTATATTTCCCAATCTAAACAAAATACCTAATTTTTGTGGACACTGTCTTTTGTTCTGTGCACCGCTGCTGGGTTAATTTTTTTTAATCATACCTCATTTGCATTGTGTCCCTTGTCTGAACCCGCTCTCGGCAGTTGACCTCTCTCTGCCCGACCACCAGCTGCTCCACTTTTTCCTGAAAATGACTGTGGGTATTTCAATGTAGGGTTGGGGTTTTAAAGTAGGGTTTCAAATTAGGGTTAGGGTTTCAAAGTAGGGTCGCAGTTTATAACAATGGTGTAAAAACTGAGTTACAAATATTCACCCGTCAGACTATGTGACCTAATTTTTCAAAATCATAGGAGCTTCAAAGTTTGTTTTCAAGTAGTGTTTCAAAAGAGGGTAAGGGTTTTATGTAGCAGGCAATTATGAAGTTCCAAAAGCCTACCAGAACATTTTCGTTTTGGATGAATAAGAGGAACTTTAAATGGTCGCAGGTGTTTGCTAACTCCCATTTAACACGCGTGTGAATGTGATAGTTAATTGTGAACACATACCCAGTTTTAAAAGAAAAGAGTGTGCTTACTTGTGTACAATTTCATTTGGGATGTATAGGTTTGTTTGTTTGTTTGTTTGCTTTGATATTTATATGAATTATAGAAATAGAATAGAATAGAAATAGAAATAGAAATCCCTTTATTGTCATTGTACTCAAGTGTGCAACGAGATTAGAGGGCTCCCCTCTCCAGTGCAATACAACAATAATACAGACAAATATATAAATGAGATAAATAAAGAATAAAGAAATAAAGAAGAAATATGCATTATATGCATTGTAAATCAATTTTGGTAACACAGAGACCTAAGAAGTATTTTTAAAATTATATCGTGTCCTGTAATCGGAAAATGGTAACAACAATTATGAAAATTAAGATAGGTAAACAATTCTGTATGCAAATTGTGCTCAGTAAACTTCTTCTGTGGGGTTTATTGGCGGTGGGCAAATCAGCTCAATGGTGCATTGCTGCCTTGATGCTGGATGGATGTTATCAAGTTTTCTGGCGCAGACTAGGTGAGGGTCTAAAATATTTTTCACAAATCGCAAGACCAAACAATTGGACAATTTTAAATATTTGTTTTAAATAAACGGAACAGTGATCAAATCTTATTGATCGTGCAGATTAGACGAATGACCCCCAAAAAAGTTATTAATTCCAATGAAGCGCAATAAAGAGGTATCTGACCTGACACAGCCTGAGGAAATGGATGGTCCTTCTGGCTGGTTGGAGGAGTTGATTACGCTTTGTGTGCGTGTGTGTCTTTATATGTATGTGTGTGTGTGCGTGTGTTGTGTGTGCTATGAAGTCATCCACAGTTGACTCTCTGGAGGCTTTGGGCAGATTGAAGCTCTATCTTTAGAGACACACTCATCGCTCCACTGTGACAAGTGTAACGATGATGTGTGACGCTCGGATAACTCAGGCAAACTCAGGATACACATGCTCACACAATGGAAAAGTGGATTGTTTTTCTCCTATCATGGATCTTGCATTAAAGTTGCACTTTTTCACTTGTTTTGATGACTTCGGCAAGTTTGACTAAGTTCTAAATGTGACTAATTGCTGTTTACATCTAAAGGCACAACTTTTTGTACAAATGTTTTGTACATTCATTAATGTAACAGATTTTCTTTAATTGTTGAATTTAATTAATTTACCATTTAATCGTGAAAAGGGATAACCTAACCTAACTCAGCTGCTGATGGTTGTTCCAGCAAACAGGAGCTCCAAGCTGCCTCCAATGGTGCAGACACCGACTGCCCCCCCTCGCCTCCCCGCACGGCACCCCCCACCACCAAGGTAAAAGTTTCCCTCATGTCCCATAATTACTAATGTACACTAAATGAAACTGACATTGGCCCATATCGTTGAACAGTGTCTATGTATTATCAGTTGCCATGGCTACTGGCGCCAGATGGCCGTTTGACACATAAATTAAATAATGACAATAATATCGATCCTGTTCTGTGTGTCCGTAGTCCGCCCATTTCTTTGACATGATGGACAAGATGGAGGTAAGTGTCGCGATGTTGGTCACGAGACACGAATGCCTAGTTCTTTGTTGCTGAGCAGATTAGTGAAGAACAATCATGTTCACAAATAAATAATATTAAATCTACAGATTGTTATGGATTAATCTCTCCCCATGAGCAGTTCGCTATTTGCGGATGCATTTATTTATTTTTTTAAATCTATCCTGTTTTTTGAAGTATGTTGGAGTGATGTGGACTGGGAGAAAAACTTTGTATGGTGGTTACGTTTATTTAGGTTTGTTAGTGGAAATTAGGAAAGCCTTTTTTCGTATGTACAGTACAAATGCATTTTCCAAAATGAAATTTGATTTTATGGGTAATGTTGAAAAATGAAATTGAATGAAATGAAAATGTGAATTACTTGCTTTCGCCATTCGCCTGAGGACTTGATTACTTAATTTTTCCAAACCTATAAGCAAAATGTAGAATCAAAAAGCAGCGATGCCTTGGCATCACCTTCAAGCACGTACTAAAATATCCAATCATAGTGCTCTTTATATGACAGTAGGCCTATTTGTATTTTTTTATCTAATCATATGCCTTAATTTATTCATTTTGTTGGACCTTTGTCTTAGCAACAGCGTCTTTAGACACTTGCCCCGCCGCCCCTTTGTTGTTCGGTCCATAGTCTAACAAGGTCAAACACAAAACGCTGGCAGTTTTTATTTTTAAACCCTCATTAGTTCACCATTGTGATCACTGATCAGAAAGTGACAGACAGACGGCAGAGAGGTTTGACTAAAAAAAGCTGTCGTCTGTAATGCAGCAGGTTCCGGAAGCGGCTGAGATGAAGGCCGTCCCTCCGAGGCAGAAGGCACGTCAGTCAGTGTGTGTCCTCAAGTCCGTCGCCAACTTTTCATTTGCCCATTTGTCGCCAATTTTGTCTTAAGTGTCATCAACACTAGTATGTCTGTTTTTAGGACAACTGCTGTGAATTGACCGCGTCTTGCCTCCTGTATCTCATCTCATCACATGACTTTTAAGAAGTTAGACATTTGAGCCACTAAAAACTAAAGTGGACAACTTTTTTTTGTCATTTGCCAATCTTTCAGACAAATACTGGTTTCATCCCAATTTTGACATATAGGGGTATTTCATTATTGTTCTCAGAACATGACCAAGATCGCTGCACCCATGAGACCAGGCTTCAACCCCTTTGAAAACATCTCAGAAAGTGAGGTTCACGGATTGATAGCAGACACCGGACACTTTCTGAAAGAAAAAAACTAACAAAAAAATAAATAATTAAAGAAAAACTGTACCCAGAACATGTCATTGTCATGCAAATCAGTATTAAAAAAATACAAACCTTCCTCCTCTAACACAGACTCCACCACCCCTCCCCCATTTTATTAGAGGCATAAAAGTCTCCTGCAAATTGTCAAAAATGGAGTTACCCCACTTTATTTCTTAGTGGCTCATTTATTTGGACAATTAAATCTGACAACTCTCTCTTTCAACAGGATGACTACATCCCTTATCCAAGGGTAGAGGAGGTGAGACCTTCTCACATGAGCGTCACGGGTTTTGTCCTCATAGGGCCACCTATGATGATCATGATGTTTGAGTAAAATAATTTTCTCTCTCTCTCTATCTCTCCCGCTCTCTCCAAATTGGCTTAAAAAGAGTGTTTTTTTGCTGCTGAACTCATATTCCTCAAATGTGGTATTAATCAAAATGCATAGAACAATGTTACATAGAACATATTATTACAAAGAATTCTAGGGGGGTTGACTTCCCCTTTATTCAACCAGTTTTAGGGGGGGGGGGGACAGCTCAATATTTTAGGAGTCCTGATAATACGGTAGCCTGGATTAAAGAATGTAGTGGGCCATGTGTGGCCCTGAGCAATAATTTGCCCACTTGTGTTATACACAAATGTAACTGCAACTGTGTGTGTGCGTGTGTGGGGGTGTGTGTGTGCGTGCGTGTGCGTGTGCGTGTGTGTGTGGATGCAGGTGTTGGAGAAGGGAGGACCTTACCCACAGGTCATCCTACCCCAGTTTGGCGGTTACTGGATTGAAGACCATGAAAGACCTCCCCCGCCTGCGCCTCCCCCTGCTACCCACGAGGCCATTGCGGATGACGAGCGCGAAGGAGGAAGAGGAGTAGGAGAGGTCCAGGATAATGGAGACTGCGGCTATCGCCTGGAGGAGACCAACGAGGCCGCACGGGCGTACAGGAAGTTCTTCTTGGGCAAGGTGAGCTGCAGCATTAAATGTACATGATGAGGTTCCAGCTGCGGGAGATAATACTTCCTAAATGTATATATATAAATATAGACAAAGTTATAAATAGATGAAAATTCATTAAAGTATGCCGAAGTTTGCACATTTTCTTATGGGGTAGCATTCAGCTACAAAGTCAGCACTTGTGAAAATGCTGACAAGTAAACGTTCACATTTCCTGTGTAGTTGTTGACATGATTTCTATTGAGAGGTTCTGTTATAATTACAATGTTTTCACATTTCTATAGTTAAAACAATTTGCAACAAGGGGTGAAATCACTTTCAACTTTCAACCCTTTGAAACCAAACAAAAGAGAACTTTACTTTTTTGACATTTTAAATCGCTCTGTTTCTCTCTTCTTTCTCTCTTTTAAAGGAGCATTTGAACTTCTCTTGCCCTTCCAGCAGTGTTGGAAATGTGCTGCTGTCTATCAGGCATGAAGAGGAGAATCAACAGGAACACCTTCACGTCATCATCAGGTATATCTAGCGAACAATCCATGGTCCTATTGTGTGTGAACTGAAAACTATATATACAAATGTATTGAGACCATTTGTGCAAGTGTTCATCATACGGCACTTGAATTTGACTAGTGAGCATGATTGTGCTTTTCTGCACCTTCAGATCCAGAGTGAAGACAATCTATCAGCGACTGTCAGTGACGGAGCTGCCTGATATACCAAGTGTACAAGAGCTGGCTAAGGTTCATACACACACACCCCCGCACACCCCCACACACAAAACCCTTCAGATGATTTCCTTTGCGTGTAACTTGCGCCTACATGTGTTTTTTTTTTTTTATCTTGCAGCTGTTGTGTGACGATGCAGCTGGTCTCCGTTTCAGTCCCGTCCTCTACCCGAAGGTGAGTCTCTAGCAACGATATTGGTTATTGATTGACAGGACTGTGGAGTTAATTCTTTTTCTATTGTATGCGTCTCTCAAGGCGTCTCAGCTAATTGTCAACTATGACGAACATGAGGTCAACAGCACGTTCAAGTTTGGAGTCATTTTCCAGTGCTTTGGGCAGGTAAAAACATGCAACGGAGTATTAGATTCTGTTCACTCAGTCGGCACATGTTATTCCTCTCACTCTGACTAGGGTTTCTCATTAAGTCCTGTTTATCCCACCAATGGTTGGGTTTTCAGTGACTGTTTGACAAAATCTTATAGCAGCATTACTTTGAGATAGTTGGGAACTACTGTAATGGCTTGCGCCTTTTCGGTCAGGTGTCCGAGGAGGAGCTGTTCAGGAACAACGAGGAAACGCCGGCGTTCCAAGAGTTCTTGCAGCTGCTTGGCGACACTGTGGAGCTGCAGGACTTTAAAGGGTGAGTTAAGCACTCATCGTATGCTGTTCAGCAATTAGCACAGAGTGCAATTGGCATTGGCAGAGTTTCACAAGAATAAAAATACATCGGCATGCTTGTTTCAAACGCTTCCTTTTCCCTTCTCATGCAATGGACTATTCTACCTTGCCTTTCTACTGCACATGTGCAGACTTGATTCAGGAAGAGTGTATTTTTTTGTGTTGTCACAAAAATGAAGTGGAGTTATTGAAAAGTCAAGAGGAAATTTATTTTTAAAATGATCAAAATTACCAAATGCTTCAACCTTTATAATGGTGACACTGGATGTGCGTAACTGAAGCAGAAAAAGCCAGACACTCTTGCTAGTTGCAGTAAAACTGCTTCCAGTTTCAGCTGCGGAGATATCACCCTCACGGATTCAGACTGCCAATAAATGCGCAAAGTCGCCACTGGCTAACTTAACTGCTCTCCTGTCAGTTAACTAATCTATGCTGACACTGCTGCTGTGTTTTACCTTTTAGCTGTGCCATAGTGCTCAGATCACTGTTTGAAAAGTGACTATTTTACTTTGGACAATAGTTCAGTCTAGTTGCCTTACGTAAATTAGGATTGCATTACGTAAATAAGCCTCATTGTTGCATCTTGCTTCCAAACAAAGCATCAGAAAATTAAAAGAAAATGTACCTTGCACGATTAAATTTCACACTTGATGGGTGGGCAGGCAATCCAAAGAACAACTAACTATCTAAGCATTTCAAAAATCATGATTCCATAATATGTACCATTTTAAGTTGGGAGGAAGACATTGACAGACTGCTCCTGTCACAGGTTTCGGGGAGGTCTGGATGTGTCCCACGGCCAGACTGGTTCTCAGTCCGTGTACACGGTCCACAGACAGCAGGAACTCATGTTCCATGTCTCCACCAAGCTGCCCTTCACTGAGGGAGACACTCAGCAGGTAGACATCCGCTAACAACTGATTTACAATCACCTGGCATAGTCACATAGGCAAATATCATCACACCTGAGCATTGTCATGCAATAACTCAAATCATCTTAGCAGAGGTGGGCTAAGCCGCATACTGTATGTACAAGTCTTAAGTAAGACTTATGTCTTAACCTTCAAGGTTCAAGCAAGTTAAGTTGACACCTCATTAAATTTCACTCAGAGTCAAATAATTCTCCCGCTGTCAGGGTTCGCCGTTCGGCGAGGTGGAGAAGGACCCAAGATGCGAGGAAGCAGGGAAACGGATAAACTTAAAGGGAATTTATTAAATCAAACAAACAAGGACAAACAACGTGGCGTGGACAAACTAAACGTGACTAAATACAACGAAAGAAGACAAGTGACGAGGATCGTGACAAAACACAAGGGACCGTGGGCATGAGCGAGAAGTAGGGTGGTCGTCAAAAGTCCATACAGCGGCGTAGCAGGAGAAATGTTCCGACGCTGAGCTGTCGGCAAGGGGTGGATAAATAGTCCGAGTAATCAGGGGAGCAGATGGGAATCAGGTGCGTGATGGTTGACAGGGAACAGGTGTGTGGCTGGTGAGGACGAGAAGGCTGAGAGGGAAACGCCCCTACACAGCTGACAAAACAATAACAAAAAGGCACATGGCAGGAAGGAGGGAAGAAAACAACAACAAAAACACAGACATGCCCGACACGGGTCATGTCACCCGCATTAAAAAAAAAAGGCCACACATTTTCCACCTTCCACTAAGTATTAGAACTGTTGTTAGAACATTTTCTAGGATGATCACAGACAAGTCTCTGTTACTTTGCGTTCACAATTAAATGCACAACTGACAGCTGAGATAATCTTTGACTATAGCTATCAATGAGCTGAACTGTGAGCTTTACTGTGACGGATGACATTAGTTGTTGTAGTCTTTTATCTTTGAGTTGCAAATTGTGCATGTTGTCATTCTCTTTTTCACATTTTTATCCAAAATGTATTCCTTGAACTTAAATTGAATAATCTTTTGACCTCCCTCCATAATATTTGCTTCATGGCGAGACTGATGGGTTGCCAGAAACTTTTAGTTTTTCTTTCAAAAAATAAAATGGCATACAGATTTTCAACTGTAAATGGGAAAGCCTTATCAGGTCACATGTTTGAAGTCAAAGTCAGGTTAAGCCTTTTTTTAGCCAAGCAAGTCCAGAGTCCAGAAATTGGTGACATAAGTCTGAGTTGAGTCAAGTCATGTGAATTGAGTTCCCCATCTCTGCAGCCTAGTGAAGTTACTTGCCTGCGTTTGATCCGCCTTCAGCTCCAGCGGAAGCGTCACATAGGGAACGACATCGTAGCTGTGGTTTTCCAGGAGGAGGCCACACCCTTCGTGCCAGACATGATCGCCTCTAACTTTTTACATGCCTTCATCATAGTTCAGGTGGAAGAGCCCTGCTCTGAGAACACCAGCTACAAGGTAAACCCGAGTTCCAAATCCTAGGTGGTGGGGTACAGGTTTTCCATTGTCATAAAATTGAATTTATTCTTTGACAGGTGTCTGTTACAGCACGAGAGGATGTACCGCCATTTGGCCCTCCTCTCCCAAATCCGTCTGTTTTTAAGAAGGTGAGAATATGCATTGATTATTTTGGTACTTGTCATTATAGGTGGGGCAGGTAGGCATCCTAGTGGTTGGAATATGAATGTAAAGAAATGCACTTAAAAATGGTACTTCGGTACTCAGGAACTGCAGCTTCCTCCCACATTCCTCAAGCATGGATGTTATCATGTGCATGAATAATTTTAACTGCTTAAACGTTGGCTGTCATTCAGGGTCCTGAGTTTCGCGAGTTTCTACTCACTAAGCTCATCAATGCAGAGCTGGCCTGTTACAAGAGCATCCGCTTCGCCCGACTGGAGGTAATCCTGCCTATTCAATATGATAAAATTAATAATTGAAGCAGTTCGGTCAGGTTCTTGAACCTATGGTGTTCCACAGGGTTCCTTTCTAGTTCCTGCCGTTGATTTTGATTTAGTCACTATTTTGTTGTCTTAGGAGCGGACCAGGGCTGCTCTTCTGGACACCCTCCACGAAGAACTACAGAGACGTTCCCAGAGAATGCTGGGATTGACGTCTACTCTTGATGAGGAGACGCGAGCTGAAAATGGACACGCCCATGGAGGTCTGCTGGAATCCATCAAGGTAGCTCAAAATTTGGGATTTGTTACCTGTTCTCTAGTAACAATATGGTAAATTTGTAACGCGGTATATGTAGTAGCCTATACTCTTGTAAAGTCTCCGGCTTTATTGAGGCAAGTAACATATTTTTATTCGAGATAATCTTGCGGCAGTCTTAGAAATGTCACAGAGAAGAGTTTCCTATGAGATCTATCCAGGTTACTTGTGTTTCAATATTTAACTTTTGCATGTTTCAGAGGGCTATGCGAGGGCGCAGCGTCTCCATGGAAACAATGTCAAGAGGTGGCGGGGGGCTGCCCACCAGTTTGAGTGGTGGGGGGTTGGCACATATCAGTGCTGAGGTGAGCACAGGTTATTTTTCCTGTACTGCCATGACGGTTTTTTGATTTGCTGCTTGTTGAATTGAATATTATTAATAGTTGTCTAATTATTTGTGTTTAATACATTTATGCCCCAGTGTAATGTAAAATCTCCAGTGAAACGACGATCGGGTCTGTTCCCCCGATTGTTGAGTATTGACAGCCAAACAGATAAACACAGCCAGAGAAGGTAACCACCAAGTTTGAAAGTAGATTCATACATAAGCCTACAAAAATGTCACTCAAGTTGTTCTGTTGTATACTTTGGTTGAGTCAGTTTCCTCGGTGACCAGAAGAGCTTCGATGGTTGCCAGCCAATGTTGGAGGTGAAGTCAGAGCTCCCGTCCAATCCCAGTTCTCCAGAGGCGGGTCAACGAGACAGGTGAGCGTGTGTGTACAATCGCCCCTTTCCCAATACCAATTCCCAGCACTTTTTTTCATAATTTAGGAGTTCTAACGTGTTTTAATAACATGTCTGACAGTTGTTCATTCCAAACACAAAGGATCAGCAATCAAATTAACTAGCATGAGAGGGCGGCCCTTCATGTGGTTCGAATTCAGAAAGGCAACACCCAATGATTTGTTTCTGAGTCTCGCTCTGTCCAAAGCAAAACATTTCCATTCATAGAGGCACTACTTGAATCACAACAAGTCATTAAAAAGGTTGTTTTCCATAATGTGCCAACCATCTGTTTACTATTTATGTGATTCTTTTCACTGATGTTCTTTTCTACTGAATTTGCAGAATTTGCATGAAGAAGGATAGCAGTAAAATTTCCAGATCCACTTCTAGCACATGCAGTTTCAGCCTCCCTGCAGATGACACTCACTTGGTGAGACACGCACACAGTAAAAGGGGATTATTTCCCTCACTTATTCAAGCAGTTACTTTAGGACTTGTTTGTTTTCTTCTAATGCATAACAGAATACAGTAACCAGCAATAAGAATGAATTGAGTAATTGACACAAAATCAAGCCATTTTTACTGGCTGGGCTTCTTAATGAAACTTATTCCCTTCACTACAGTCTGGAATGGAAGACATTTTCTTTAAAAATACAAAGGAAGCAAGCACTTTTTTGTCTCCTCTATGTCTGCAGGTTGTCCATGCTGTGACAACAGAGGGTCAGAGTTCAAGTCCACTCACCATCTGTCGAAGCCCCACAGGTTGACAGCTTGACAAACTAACGAGATACTCTGCTTTGCCTCTCATTTATTGTGCATGCTTGCATTTCATCTCTTCCAGCTACTTTATGTCTTCCTGTTTATATTTTACTTTGCTCTTGTTTTGTCTTTTTGGCACCTTTCAGAGATGAAAAACAAAAACTCCCCGCGATCCAATCTCAAGTTTCGTTTCGACAAACTGAGCCACTCTGCCGCAGTAAGTCTGACTTTTGTGGTCATCTCCTGCTTGCTTGAGTTTTATTTGGTTCCTCATCTGCATTGTTAGCAGGGACACTAGACTGCAAAGACAGGGAAAAGGTATGTGTCACTGAGAACTCTACATCTTCACTTCCAATATACGTCATGTTACACTAATTTCTTACTCACATCATACAAGTATCCTATATACACCATTTTATACAAAACATGCAGTGCATGACATCATCTATAATGTCATACTTCTGTAGAGGCTATAACATGCCATAATATGGTACTCAGTGGCGGGCCGTGAATTTCACACTTAGGTGTTCAGTGAAGTCATACTTAATCACATTTGAGTAAATCCCCCTCATATTACCATCATTTATGTTGTATAAAGTTTAATTATTTATGTGTGGCGGGAGAAATAATATATAGAAAGACACTTACGTACTACTGAGTGAGTGTTGGACAACCTAGCTTCTCTCCATCTTGAAAATGGCCTCCCAAGTGTATCTGCAATTAAATCCACACTTTTCCCTCCTTGGGCCATTGTGGTTTAAAAAAGCAAGAATGCTGCCCCCTGACAAGTGAGTATCCAATCACAAGATGCATTCATCACCTTCAACGTAACGCCAGCGAGAAGGCCTTTCTGTCGTCACTTCGTGATCTGATTGGCTATGGCAACTGTCTGTCAACTGTAAAACTCCCTCACTCACACAGACCTGACGCCCGCACGATTGTATCTGGCGACTGGAAATATGAAATCTGCCTGGCAACACGGGCGAACTGACTTCTGATATAATATGACAGTAATGTGAAGAATATGATCACGATTTCTTGATTATGTTAGGCCAGCAGAGAAGGCCCTGGAGGCCCTGACCTCCCACCACTGATCGTACTAGACATAGTCACCCTAAACACTGTATTTTATTTTGAGTACAAGTGCACATCTATATGCCTTAAAACAAGTTCAGACTGTTTTCTTTTCAATGAGTAATTCTGTTTCTTCAAACGTTACAACCTCAAGCGGTTTCATCAGCCAGAACAGCAGCCGGCATCACTGAAGATTGCGACGACACAGCACGGAGACTTTTGCTAACTGGCTTCAATCAACTGGTCTCTCTCATCACTTATGATTATGATCGGTTCGCACATTGTGTGAGATTCAGCCCCATGAAATTGGCCAATGAATGTGTCAGGTAAGTGGAAGTAATCCCAATGATGTCACAGCGCCACCACCGGCTCAGCAACACTGTCTTGGAGGCGAGTAACTGTTTACCAAAGGAAGAGGCTCAAATAAGAACACTATCCAACTGAGGCAATGGAAATGTAAGACAATTTGATGCCAAGATGAGCTAATTCCATCATTCCGATCTTCTTCTAAGGTCTTTCCTGTTAATTTTTCAAATATATGATAATCCCTAGCACCTTAGAATCTGATTTGCTCAGTCCGTTGTAACACTTTAATCAACGGCAGCAGTAAAACCGCCATAGATGGATGCAGTCAACTGAAAAATCAGGGATAGAACCCAATGAGGGTGTACACTGAAAATTGTATTTTTGTGTGGAATATAATTGACTAAAATTGACAAGCAGCACTTTCCCCTGCAATAATATTACATATTATTATTGCTCAAAAATAACATTTAGTTTCTGTCTCAAGACTTTTATTCACAAATTTGTGAACATTTCTACATCCCAGAGTTGCATTGGACGTGTACCCTTTATTTTAAATCAGATTGTTTGACACGTTGTTGTAAATTGTTCCAAATCTACAAGTTGAGATGCCATTTGAAGCAAAAAACAAAACGGTAATGGAAAATTATGTTGCACTATAAAAACAAGTGCTTCTTCCCCATGTAGGTGTATAAACCAGAGGTCCTTAGACTTTTAGCATCCAGAGTGCGAGAGAGCTCAAAAAGCTGCACTCATACCAAAATCGGAATCATATTGGGGTATTTAAATGGCCTACAGCTAAGGTAGAAAGGGGTGATTGGTTTGGTACCGTATGTTTGTTTTACTGGTGTGCTGGTCCCCATAGGTACAGTAGATATGCACTTTTTAAAATGAGACGACATAACTAATTATTTATTCCAAAATATTTATGGATTACCCCAATTTGAGAATCACTGGCGTAAAATCAACAATGTCCAAAACTCGATCTTTGCACTGAAAGCACACCGTTCCTAATGTATTGTGTTTGTGCATTCTCTCCCATGCATTTCGCTGTATCAAGAGGATGAGCAAATGTAGCATGTTTGTTTGTCTCATGTCCCTACATCCAGATTGTTATAATTTGTGTGTTACTTTCAATAAAAATGTTCATCTGTTTCTATGAATCCAAAATGCACATATGTAAAATAGCTACACTTCAAGGCAACAAACGTCAATAAAGTTCCATTAAAACTGTTTTATTGTGATGTTTAGTGGCAATTAATACAATGGGATATTAATTGTAAGGTTGTGACATTCACATATTAAAAGTAATGTGTGAAAATGTCTCATTTCAAAAGTGTGTATAAAACTGGCATCTCTTTTCATGAATCAGTACCCAATAGGTAACTCTCACTTTCTAAAACATTGGCGACCCCTGATCTACAGCTGTTCAAAATCAATAGTTATTGCAAAAAGAAAACATTTGAAATGCAACTCTAAGTTGGCTGAAAGAAGTTTTCTTTGACCAACCAATCAGAAGACAGCAAAAATAGGGATGACATCTAGGGTGAGCTTGTACAAATCTGAATATTGATGGGTTGAAGAAAAAGTCCTACTGCTAATATGGTGAACCCCCACAACAAACTATGTTAAAAAACAAAAAAACAACACTTTATACCATTTCCATGAGCCATGCCTGGAATAGCACAAATCCACAAATAATTGACCCCCCAAAGCCTTTAGACGCCACTGGATGGCAGCAAAGGACTACTTTTCTTCAAATGAAGCTTCTCAAAGTACTTCTGCAAGAAAATGCCACGAGATGTTCGTCTCCATGTGCCCTGCGATTGGCTGGCAACCAGTTCAGGGTGTCCACCGCCTCCTGCCCAAAGATAGCTGGGATAGGCTCCAGCACCCCCCGCAGCCCTAGTGTGGACGAACGGTACAGATAATGGATGATGTGTCTGATTTTAACTTGAATTAAAAAACAGCAAATACGTGAGATTTCATTATAGGTGATTTTTCTTCATTGAACAACGGATTGGTGGATTTAGGATTTGCTCCTCAAAATAAAAAAATAATCTGTGAATTCAGAAATGCTGATGCAGAAGTAAGTTCACTGTATGGTTTAAGACTGCGATGCCCAATTATTGTGTCAAGTTTTTGTGGAGGTTGAGTGGAAGGAGGACCCAAAATGCAGGGCTAGTGAGGCAGGAGTAACTAAAAGGTGTATTTAATTTCAAAAACCAAAAATGCAAACAAGGGAATAAAATAGTTCAAAATAACAGAGATCAAAGTAACAAAATAAACACTGGCAAAAAAAACTGTGAAAAGTTTTCACTGAAAACTAAAACAAGCTGGGGAAACGGAGAACAAACACTGGACAGGAATAGCGAGTAACACTGAAAAGGACATCTGACAGGGACAATGCATCCAGAAGAACTCAACGTAAATAGGGAACTAAATACAAACAAATTAACGAGACATCGGGAGCAGCCGGACAAGACACAAAGGGTTGGAAGGACCTGATTGGTTAACAATGGGGCTTGGGTAGACCAACACAGGTTACTGGTGGACACAATGAACATGACAAGACACACCAAACACAAGGAAAAACGTGAAAGTTAATACTAAACCAAAACAACAAAGACAGATCATTGTGCCATGCCAAATTATCAAAATTCTTGTAATTAATCAGAAAATTGTTTATTAATAACAAATCAATTTTGTTGGCCATCTATGCCTGTAATGTACAGTGACAGGCAGAATAGTGTGAGATGGCACAAGGTGGGTCCTACTAACCCGTGTTTATCCAGTTCACATTCATACAACAGAATAAATCATGGCTTCCTATGAGTAAATCAGCTTTGTTTTTAATTTAACGGACCCGGATTTCGCACTGAAACAAGATAATCGTTTTTCAGTATTAATTGAAAACCTTTTGTACATTTCGCACTTCTAGGAAATTATTTATAATTCAGGCCGTTTACCTGACACATCTATGATTGTTGCAGTGCCCATTAATGTCGCATTTCAAATCCGCGTATAGCACAAATCCGTGTTTAATCGACGCCCATTGAAATGCATAGGAAGGGGGAAAACAATTTGTTATTGATAGACAGCAAAACATTTTTTATAGATAGATAGATAGATAGATAGATAGATAGATAGATAGATAGATAGATAGATAGATAGATAGATAGATAGATAGATAGATAGATAGATAGATAGATAGATAGATAGATAGATAGATAGATAGATAGAAAAGCGAGTATGAGGGGTCTACTGTGTTTTTATTTTGTGGGGTTAAACTCCATGCCAGATGGTGGCGGTAAACCCCCGACAAGTTGTTTGCGAAGAGCCACAAAAAAAAAAAAAAAAAAACAGAAGAAGAAGAAGAACAGCCAACCGCTGCAGCAGCTATTCGTTTGTTCGCAGCAGTGTCATGGCGGCGGCGCGCAGCTTGCGAGTGTCAGTGAAATCGGACAGCGGCTCTGACCGCTCCGACTCCGATTCGGACTCCGAGTCCGACAAAAGTACCCGCGAGGCCGAACCCATGGAGGTGGAGGAGGGGGAGCTGGAGGCTGAAGACATCTCCATCAGCCGGTCCCTGAAGAAGCTGCTGCCGGTAGGTTGTCCCTGTTTGGGCCTCGCCAGACACGGCGCTGGCGTCTTCTGCGTCCCACGGAACTATGAAGCGGTAACCAGCGTGTGCTATCAACGACCCGCCCTCGGCTCCGAGGAATACTTAGTGGTTATTGTGAACATAATTTCACTGCATCAATTGTGTTTTTCAAGACGCATTGAGACGCGGCTTGGAAAAAAAAAAGTCACGCGTTTCTGTCACTTGTTGCATGTTAGCATCATACTGTGTTATTGCTTCCAACCACGCATCGGGAAAGTGCACTTTTAACTCTCTTCGTATGATGAAGACCACAAGAGCGTGATATTTCCTGTCACTGTTAAACGATATTGGTTTGTTGCCTATCGTCCATTCGTTCGGCTAATTACCAATCAGTATTTGAATTATTGTTTACAGCTTTTAAATGCTGTTTTGGAGTCGTTGCTTTCCTCTCCTCGTTTGCTCTTTGGGATAAAAACCTTAATTTGTCCACATGAGCTGTAGTATTAGTGAGTTAGAATTTAATCATTTGACTTGTGTGGATACACGTTTTCATTTGTACTGTTTGAGTTGATTGGCTTATGCGCCACGTATTGCCCACATAAGATGAGTCTGTTTTTTTTTTTTTTTTTTTTTTTTTTTTAAATGACGTGCGTTTTCCAAAGATGCTCCCGTAAATTCATTCACACATTCACACTTTTGCGCCATCATACAATTTTAATTTCACACCCTTTATATTGTGGCACTGTGGTGCACTGTGATCATTTTTTCCCCTCTGATTAGACCCGCGCTGTTAGACGTTAGCTGTGCATTCACTGATTTAGCTGCCAATTCCAATCTAAGTCTTTGTGGAGGCCGGTTGTTTCTTTTGCATTCTTTGGGTTCAATCCGCTTGCACTAATTGATATGAAGATGTAGTTCTCACCCAGTTAACAGCCACAAACTTATTTGTTTGTCCCAATTGGTGATTTGCTCTTTTCACAGGATACAAGCAGGCGCTATGAGAATAAAGCTGGAGCCTTCATCACTGGGATTGATGTCAATTCAAAGGTAAAAAAACAAAACAAAAAACAACGCTCCATCGGCATTCTCTGTAGTTAAATGTTGGTTGACGCATTGATTGTGTTTCTACCAGGAGGCCATCGAAAGGAAAGAGAAGCGAGCGAGGCGTTTCCACTTTCATGGGGAGGTGAGCACCACTCAGCGCAACATCTTCCTGGATAAAGATGCCGTAAAGAAAGGTAAGAGACCGTGTGCATTTTAGATTTAGTCTTAGTCTTAAGTCTTTTGGACGGAAATGCTGATTAGTTTTCGTCACATTTAGTCATTCCCATTCGTGATAGTTTTAGTCTCGTTTTAGTCGACGAAAACCCAAAAAGGTTTTAGTCTACAAAAACTCTAAAAGGTTTTTGTCGACGAAAACTCAAAAAGGTTTTAGTCTAGTTTTAGTCGACGGAAACACCCCAAAATGTTTTGGCCTAGTTTTCGTGAATTTATTAAATGAAAACTTTTTAAAAGATTTTTAAAAAGGAAAAGATTTTAGTCCGTTTTAGTTAAAAATGGGCATACAATGTTTTCACCCAATAGCAAAGTCTTTCTGATAGACTACTAAGGATTATGCATTGCAAACATATAAAAGTGGTAACAATGGAATCAATGCTCATTGAGCCAAAATAAGACGAGAAACAACACATTTTATTTGGATACTGTTGTGGCTTTATATCACTTAAAGCAACAAAATAAAAACGTTTCAACGACATAGACTTGAAGTAGACTTGTTCTAATACCGTAGCACAAGTACAAACTCTAGCAAACATATGTCTTGTTTGCTTGTCACAGCTTGCTGTTATCAAAACCAATTAACCTAGCGAGTGTCACTGTCGCCATGGTCCGTCAAAGGAAAGCGTGTCAGTATGTGTCAGCCGAGACGAATGACAGCAGACGTGTTCGTGTCTTGTTGTGCCGATGTGTGCGCGGCGCATGCGCCCCGCATGCTGTCCCGGTGGTGGCTGTGCCCAAACGAAGGGTAGGTTGCACCAGCGTTGTATTTTTTGAAAGACAGATTACATATACAATAGGAAGTGATGTTAGAAATTTTGAACGCGTCTGACGGACCACACGCGCATAATTTCGTCTTGTCAACAAGAATTCATGTACGTTACGTCATGTTTTCGTCGTCAAAAAATGTTGAGCTTATCATCTCTTTATCATCGTGTGGAGAAAAAGGGGCATTCATGAAATATTTTCATCATCGTTGACAAAAACAACACTGGTAAGAGGTGACATAGACTTGAAATTGTACCTTTTGTGGTTGTAATGAATATTGTGTTTACTGTCCATTTCTTCAGCCATCCCCAAAGTGCGCATGGAGGCTGTACACATCATGGGCGTCGATGACATGAGCACTCAGGACGTCTTTGGGTACTTTAAAGAATATCCCCCCGCGCACATTGAATGGATCGACGACACTTCCTGTGAGCATTCTATCCTTTCCGAATCCCCTCTACAGAATTCTTCATCAATGCAAATTTTCCCTTTGGAATAGTTACCAAGTGTCTTACTAAAGTCTCTCAGCGAGGCTTTTGTTGAAATATCCCAAAAATAAATATTTACAGCACACCTTTTTTAATCTCTTTCTTGATCACTTGCATACTAGCAAGAAAAAGTCAATTTTCCATGACCCATTTAAATAACTATCCATTGCTTTCCCCAGGCAATGTGGTTTGGCTGGATGACAACACAGCAATCAGAGCGTTC
The DNA here is from genome assembly GCF_059441095.1 of Idiotropiscis lumnitzeri. Lineage (NCBI taxonomy): Eukaryota > Metazoa > Chordata > Actinopteri > Syngnathiformes > Syngnathidae > Idiotropiscis > Idiotropiscis lumnitzeri. The sequence goes on from NC_142407.1 coordinate 4,226,564, forward strand.
ATCAACACCAGCCGCATGCCAGATCCGCATGCTGTTGTCACAGAAACGGGGGGCAGCACCCAGCCCGGCAAGCCCAGCAAAAGTCAGTTAAGGAAAGAAACGATGCCCCAAAAGAGTAAGAGCAAATGTCTTGACGGGCGTTTTGATCACAGGTCGTCGGAGTCAAGGGTCGGACTATGAAGATGAAGAAGAGGGCGAGGTGGATGAGGAGTTGAAGAAGAGCAGCGAGGAGAGCACGAAAGACAGCAACGGGGAAGAGGAGCACATGACAAAGGTGGAATTAAGATCCCAGTGATTGGTCAAGAACTCAATGATGAATTAATTTGCATAGGGAACAAGGAATTAATCCGAATGACTGATCTTGATCATACTCAAATGCGGAGCACGAACTAATGGTGTCCATGAATATTTTGGTGGATTTGCTGTCAGGGGGACGACCTGTCGCAGGCCGAGAGAGAGTCTCTGCTGAGGAACGAGCCACGTCCTGCCATCAAACCCTTCAAAGGAAACAAAATCCTTCTTCGCTTTGCCACAGAAGGTCTCCCCTACAACTACATCTGCACTACCACGTAAGCAAGAGTGGGTGTCCCAACTTAAACAAGACCTTTATATGTTGTATTTAAGACGACAAGAAGGAGCTGGGTGCCGCCCGGCGCAGTCGGTACTACATGAAGTACGGAAATCCCAACTACGGGGGCATGAAGGGGATTCTCAGCAACTCCTGGTGGGTTGAAACCTGTCATCATCTCTTTTGAATTAGAATAGCCATTAAGCGCTGCCGCAACTGGTGAAAAGATGTGCAAAGTTGACCACCCTTCAAAAGTTTATACTCGCCAATATTAATGCTTTAACTTTACGACAGACTATGATCCCAAAACAGTTTGTCATTTCATTGTCCCTAAAAACATTTGTTTTAAGATATTAAATTATATTTTCCAAAAACTGCACTTGAATTGTTAGTGTATGACAATGATTCTAATAACTTCTGCTGCCTTCAAGGCAATTATTGATTACTCCAGAATTTTTGCTATTCCCAAAAGGGCTTGGTACCTATCCCCCAGGGGAAAAAAAACAGCAATTACTGCAGCTGTTTTGCCAATAGCGAGCACGAATAGATAGAGGAACATGGAATACAAACTGGTTGATTAGAGATTTGTGCTCTTAATGGTGTGATTGCTGTCCTCTGTGTGTGGATTTCCTCAGGAAGAGGAGGTTCCACAATCGACGGATCCAGCGAGACGTCATCAAAAGCAAGAAGCCTCTCATTGGAGACAGCATGGGACACACTCCTCCGTACACACACAGACACTCCGGTAAAAAACAAAAGACCCTTGCACACAAACAAAACTATAAGGAGGGAATTCATCTATTTAAAGAATACTACCCACAAAGACACTATGACTGACAAACCTTTCACCACTGCAGCTGACCTGGTCAACCTGCCCGAAGAGCCCATCAAGGAGGAGGAGGAAGAGGACGAGGAGGACAACGGCGATGAGGACATGGACTCGGATGACCGTGTGGTGGAGTTCAAAGATAAAGGAGACAAGGGCGCCTCGTCCTCGCGGCCTCCACTGGCGCTCCACTCCCGCAGCAGGCTGGAGCGCTCACCGTCTCCGTGGTCCGAATCAGATGAGATGGACTACGATCTGGAGTTAAAGATGATCTCCACGCCATCGCCGAAGAAGAGCAAGAAGATGACGATGTATGCAGATGAGCTGGAGGGGCAGCTGAAGAGCATCAGGTCTGAACTGCAGTGTGTGGCCACAGTTAACTTGTAAAACTAATCTGATCATTGATTACTCCTTTACAAGTAACTCATTTACTGATTACTGTTAAAATAACCATGTTAGATGTTAATTTGAGTTACATTTCATCCATCCATTATCTAAAGTACTTATCGTCACAAGGTTCACGAGCATGCTAGAGCCTCTCCCAGCTGTCTTCAGGCAGTTAGGCGGGATACACGCCAAAATGGTTGCCAGCCAATCGGAGGGCACACAAAGACGAACAACCATTTTCACTCACAATCACACTTATGGAAAATTCAGAGTGATCATTTAACCTACCATTAGGCCAACACAATATATCAAAAAATATTGAGATCATGACAGTGGCCTATGAAACATGCATATCCCAAAGTACTTCAATAATTTTCTCATGGAATCGTGTTTTTATGTGAATTTGACAAGTCAGATGCGAACTTAAATGGGCACAACTACCCAATAGTTGCATATTATTTAGGGGAATTTAAATTAATTTGGTAAGAACACAATGATGAAAATGTAGTTCTTTCATTAAATAATAAAGATTTTATTTCTTTAAGTACCAGTACATGTTAAATATCGCAATAATATTGATATAGCTATAGTCAGCATCTATTTTGCATATTGCATGTTTTTCCAATGTTGCGCAGCCATACTACCATGACTATTTTTGGAATGTGAGAGGAAACTGGAGGATGCGCAAATAACCTGTGCGGGCACAGGGAGAACATGCAAACTCCACCACGGAAGGCCGGAGCCCAGATTCGAACCTACGACCTCTGCACTGCGAGGCGGATGAATCCTGATGAAAAATTAACATTCTGTCCGTGCGCTAACGTGCAAACATTTGTCGTTCAGCCGTATACGGGCTTTTAATGTGTCTATAATTCTTTATCTCCTGAGACAATTGTCTCATTTGTTTCCTCTGGTCCATGTTTAGTGTGGCACAGACCATGTCATCAAACAGAAGTGACTACTTGTTACCCTTTAAATCGGCCCACTGATTACATTTTTTTAAGAGGTGATGCTAATTAGAGGACACACTTTGCTTGAACATGTTACTATGGTAAAAATAATTTAAACCTTTTCTAGGGTTACCATAATTTTTGTCCTAAACTTTTTCATTACTGAGTTTTTTTTTTCTTAAATTATCATGTAACTGGTCACTGTTGTCATCATGTTAGCCTGTTCTGATCCAGTGTCTCGTCCTGAGCAGAAACAGGGTGGGAGAGTCAGCATCGCAAAGCATAGCCAAGCCCCCGTCACCCAGCAAGGTGACTGACGTGCGGCAGCTGCTCGAGGAGAAGAGACAGGGGCTGTCCCAGCACAGACTGCAACCCCCAGCCGTCAACAGCGGGAAAACAGGTGAGCCCCGTATCTGATTTTAGAATTAGAATTAGAAATCCCTTTATTGTCATTGTACTCAAGTGTGCAACGAGATTAGAGGGCTCCCCTCTCCGGTGCAATACAACAATAATACAGACAAATATATAAATTAGATAAATAAATAAAAGAGTGCAATGGAATTTAGTACTGAATAGTGTATATAAAAACACATCACAATGCTGTTCTGCAAGGTAAGGGTGTTCTCGTGTGTGTGTGAGAGTTCAGAATGGAGATGGCTCTCGGAAAGAAACTGTTTCTCAGTCTATTGGTCCTCGATTTGATGCATCTGTAGCGCCTGCCAGAGGGCATCAGGTCGAACAGGTGTGAGTTTGGGTGGGTATTGTGGGTATTTATGGTGAATAGGGATTGTGCACTGTCGCAATTACCAAAAATCGCTGAGGATTGGCACATTGCAAAAGCTTTACAGCTGCCTATTGATGCCGCAAGATAGCATCTGAGCATTAGTTTTGTCAAAATGAAACTAAATCACTTCAACATAGTTCCTTGGTGCCAAGGTAACATCTAAGTTATGATTTATTCATTTTATTTTTACAGAACTTAACGGATATATTAAAAAAATGTCAATAAATTAATTTGCTGTTGCTGATCAGCAAATATCTGCTGCTTTGCTCTATAGTGTTCCTCCGCTGTATCTTGGTTTATTGTTTGTGCCCCTAATACAAGTTTAAGTACGTTTTCAGCATGTGGCAAGGGTAAAATGATTATTTTAAAAAGTTGGAATCTTCTCTCACTATCGCAGATTTTTACCTTTTGAGGGTTGATCTTATAAAGGCAAAAAAAATTGACAACCTTGCGCCGTAATATATATTTTTGACAAGACAATTAATTCAGTAATTGTCCGCATCTGTCCTTTGAAATGCAATTGGTGCAACCCCGTCTTGGGGGCACAGTAGACGAGGGGAGTCGGCAGACGATAAAACAGTCACACATGCTCTGCAAAACATTACAAGGTGCTTAGTAAATACCTTGCTTGTAAGTTTTCTATGATTGTGCTCTGCTATTTCTGTGGGAGGTGGGTAGCCCACTCTTAAGTCAAGATGTAAGAATTAATGTTACTGCTAAGATGTGTCAGCGATGCAAGACAGAGGGGGTATGCGTTAAACTTGTTTTTTTTTCTCTTCGTACTAAGATAATAGTCTTAAAGACGTGTCTGAATCAGATACTTTCTTCATCATTACACGGTCTGGAACATATCCTGTTGTTCTTTTAATAGATGTCCGGCAGCGGCTTGGGAAGAGGCGCTACTCTGCCGAAAGAAATCGCTCTCACTCCCCCTCCCCAAGAGACACGCCTCCCCCCGCCAGAGAGCCAATCAGTGATGTGCACCGCCGATTGGGCGTTGTCAGCCGGGACAGAGGCAACTCATCCAAGTCATCCAAAGACAGAAAGACAAGTGAGTGCATCGCATACTTCAATCCATTTTCTGTCGTATTTGTGCTCATTTGGGTCACGGGTGATTTAGAGCCAGTCCCAGCTGACTTTAGGGTCGAGAAATGCGATACACCTTGGATTGGGTGCCTGAACACACATAGAGACATGTTAAAAGTATTCAAGGCACCTAACATGCATGTTGTTATGCATATAGAACATGGAAGGATTTTAAATCTGATAGAGCAAGGTAATGAGTGGAAATAAAGGGGTAAATGACTAATTTCCATCCATTAGCATTTTAAGGACAAATTATATTGTCTTGCCTCGTCTTAAACCATTATTCACAAGTTTAGGTGGGAATTTAGATGACTTAAGGGACATTTTTCATTCCAACTCCTGTATGCAGGCAGCTTATGGAGCCGATTGGGCGACAAAGAGAAAAAGACGGGAAGTCGTGGGCCGAGCGGCGGCTCGTCAGGACTGTTCTCGTCTTCCTCGAAGCGCAGCAGGAGACGCAGAGGTAAGAGAGCGGAGGAAGAGGACGACTCCACGCTGCAGAAGGTGTGGGGTGCCATGATCAAGCAGAAACAGGAGCGTCTGAGCCACAAGATGAAGAAGAGCCGGCTGGACAACCTGCCGTCGCTGCAGATCGAAATCAGCCGAGACAGCAGCGAGGACTCGGACGTTTGAGACTAATATACTTTTTAACAATCATCAGGATTTTATTTTTGGTGCAGAGTTAATCCTGTTCATGGATGGATCATTGAGAGGATCTAATTGGCACATTTGTTGGACACTCCAACTGCCCACCTTTGGCCCTTCTGTTTTACATGCTTTCTTTTGATACAGAACATCCAAAATTTGCTTTGGGTGACATTCAACTTTACCTTTATATTTTCCATTTAATTTCCTTTTTGAAGAACTCTGTGCAGATAACATGGAACGATGCTGTTTTTAAGACAGGACCATTGTTGCGTTGTTGTCAGATGACAGGAAGTTAACTTGGCAAACAGTTAAGGATTTTTTTATGTAAACCTTCTCAAATGGGACCTAATGTTTCATTTTATAATCATTACATTTTCATATGTTTGTGGACAAGCAACAAGGCCGGTTGTCAGCCTGACTAAAGGCCTCTACACATCAATCCTATGTTGGCAGTCGTGGCCAACTGTCGTGTCGGTATAGAAGTCGGCACGTCGGAAGGGAAAATGACAACAGAACACACTGCAAATGCCGACGGCGACGCAAACTACTCTGGACCTTCTGCGCATGTGTAAGAAGAAGTACCCCTCCATGCCATCGGCGGCGATAGTCACTGAGTAGCCTTTCACAATGATGTCCAATAACGGCGGTCTTTTTTGAATGAGAGTGATTCTGTGTGTCTTTGTGTCTTTTGCGCTCTTCTGTCATTATGTCCATAAAGGAGATGTGAAAGATGAGCCAAGTTGATTCAGTTTGTGAGGAATAACTTCAAATTTCACTGTTTGTCTGCATTCGTCACTACCTGTTCTTGTCCAATGCACTGATTTGCCAGCTGACAGCCAATCTTAGTGAAACACACCGAAACAACGGCTCTGACATTCCGACACCGAACAGATGGCGTATTTACGACTTTCCTATGGTGGATTCGTGTGTTGAGGCCTGTGTATAAACGAGAGGCCAGCATGCAATTTAAAAAAAAAAAAACTGTTACAAGAAGCGCGAAACGCTTAACTGACAATATTCATTTTACAGAAGTTCCCTATGTTTGAGCCAGAAAAGAGATTTGTACACATTTGGAATGTTTCATTGTATTCACCGTGTCATATTTTTTTTATTATGCAAATGGGAGCTGAGGCCAAACTGACATCACAACAAATAAGCATAATCCTTTGTGTTTTTTCATTTCTACAAATTACAATTGAAATGATGAACTCTCCTTTGTGATGCTTGGACTTCATGATTAACTAGGTTGCTAAAAAAATGAGAGCAATAACACTAATGCTTCTATTGATAAACATGAATAGAAAAGTAAGAAGCACTTCTTCCATTTAAAGATTTTTTTTTTTTAAATGTTAAATGTTTTTTTTCTTTTGTTTCCAAGTTTCTGGTTCATGAAATAGGTTCACATCCAATTGAACTCATGGTAGTGATTACGTGATGAAGTTTTGTGTCGTTTGTATGTCACGAGAGTGACCCATGATCATTGCCGTGTTTATTCTTTCTTCTGATCTCAATCATTTCTGATTTTGGCAAGAGATGACAATTCATTCTTAAGGTGGTAAACCATTTGTACAATCAAATGCGTCAGCAATGAGTGACTTTTCCAGTCAGCAGGGGGCATCATATTACCAAAAAAGCTATTTTAATGGGATACAAGTAGTTGTCATCGAAATAAATTTTCTTGAAAGATCAACTTTAGAAAATGGTCGTTCGTGTTGGTTACATTTTGGGTAGTCATAATGCATTATCGAACAGGCAAATTGAAGTTGTCTCAACACGTGTTGTCGTTACAACAAATACAGAGAAAGACCAACCATTACGATTTATTATCCATCATATGGTGTAACATTTTATTTCCTATTTTCAGTCAAATATTTTACTTCCATGTGGCGTCGACACTCGTTGCGTAACTATTAAACAGGCACCACTTCTCTCCACTCTGATTGGTTAGTCCTCGTGTCTTGTTACTGAAGAGGAGCCAATGACAATCAAACATTTACTTCCGTTTAAATGAAACGAGCCAATAGCGATACGCCCACACGTTTCATGTTGGTGACGCATAAAGGCCTTTTGGTCACCAACGCCATTTTGTTTTCGGCGTCAGTGGGAAGAAGAAGGCCCACTATCGCCCCTCAAAAACGTTGAAGCTGGCTGTTTCTTCGTGAGATTACGCGAGGAATCCGGCTCCCTACACGAGTTAATGGACTGCCTGCTGCTCAATGCGTACCCTCGCGACAAAGTTGGTGTAGTTTTCCCCCGCTCGAAGATGGACGACAGCGCGGCGAGGGAAGATGCCTGCCAAGAGTATCAGTCCTCGCTGGAAGATCTAACGTTCAACAGCAAGCCGCACATCAACATGCTGACCATTCTGGCCGAGGAAAACGTCAACTTCGCCAAGGATATCGTCGCGATAATTGAAGCACAAATAAGCAAGGTTTTTATGATAAGAATATTCTTTTTGTTTAAAATGAATGACGATTATTTGTGCCGCTGTATAGTAGCCGCTTGCTAGCTTAAACATGGCGTCGGGCGTTAGTTACCCACAACATGTCGCCTCACCCTCGCCTGTCTGGTTAAGTTCCTGTTAGCAACACAGTAATAATAATTTAAAAAAAAAACAACAATTTAATATGCACGTATACTTAAAACTGAATTTTTAGTAATGTATTGTTTGTAGTTTATCGAAGGTTGCCCACCCATGATACCCTCGCGCTCCAAAAGTGAAGCAAAGTCCGCCATAAAAAAACAACAAAAAAAAGAACTTATCTTGTAAGTTTTCGACGATAATTCAATTAACCAACAGTTAGTCTGACATTCAACGTCGTTCTGTTAGTTCACTTACAAATTTACTACAACGTAAACGTCGTAGTCTAACGTCCACAAGCCACCACAATTAACCACGTCGAGCAGGAAGTTGGTTTGACTTTTTTTTCCGTAGCTGTAAGCAGAAACGAATAACGCGTTAATTATGATGGATTCATTGCGATAAATATAAATATTTGCTGGCAAATTGTAGTGCTGAGGTTTAATTTAGACCGATTTCAACCGTCTACGGATGGTAACTCATTTATTTAATTTAAGCATATCTGATTTTTTTATTTTACGATCGCTATATTGTAATATAATGACCAAATTGCCAAAGTATGTGTTAACCTGCCTTGACTCGCATATGAATTTAAAGAGCATTCCATTCCTGGCGTTTAATGTCAGTCCACCCTTTGCTCCTACAATAGCTTCAGCTCTTTTTAGGAAGGTGTGCCACAAGGTTTGGGAGTGTGTTTATGGGAATTTTCACCTTTGTCTCAGGAACGTATTTAAGTTGTGACATGAACCTGAAGGAACACGCTTTGAGTGAATTGGAGCTTGGTCTGCTCATCCAACATCAGTGTTGACCTTACAAAATGCACCTCTGGGAGAAAATGGTCACAAATTCCCATGAATACACTCCTGAATGTTATGGATAGCCTGTGCCGAAGAGTTGGAGTGTAAATGCATGCAAAGTATAGACACGCACACAGAAAGATACAGATTTAAACATTTACACTTAGTTTTATTAGTCAAACAAAGTCCCTGAATAATTTTAGCAATAACAAAATTTGCTGCGCGATAATACTAGTTCTGGCATTTAATTTCATACGTGATTTCTAAGAAACCCCATTTTGTTGTCAAACAATGCGACAGTGCCCGTCTCCCTAGTAAGTATAAATCTAATGTTTAATATAACTGACTATATAGTGTAGCATATCCATGTATAAATCAATTTAGTGCTGGCGTGACCCGAGTTATTGCTAGCTTAGAGTTGGGGTCCATGTAAGCTAGTATGTGACCTCCATGTGGAATAAACAGCATTGACCTTGAGCACAGTACAAGTAATGATTACCCAATGCAGTAAAGTAGATGTTTCTTTTTATGGTGGATTTCTGCCTCAATAGTTGTTGTACTTGTTTGAACGTTCAGTGTTCTCACAGTCCAGAAATAAAAACCTGCTCCTTGAGATCCGTGTTTTTTTTCCCGCCCTCAATCTCCTTCTTCAGTCTTATTAATGTAACTGATGGAGTAAAAGAGTTAGCTGGACAATAAGATATGGGCTTCCAGTTAAGTAAATTCTAGACTGCAGTGTGCCTTAGTGGTCATTGTTTGCATTTTGACACATGACGACAAGTCTTATTTCAATCACATTTCCCCTGCTTTTATCCGGGAGTGATTTTTGAAACTGTTCTTGACTGGTTAAAATGTTTAATAATAAAAAATGTGAAATGTGCTTTTTGTCTTTTTTATTTCCCAGTGTAATTTATTGGTATGAGTCTGGTTAATTTTTACTGACAAAGTTGAGCCTGACTGTTGCTGGCTGTTGAACAACATTCCACAGATGCTGCATTAAGTTCATGGACCTAAGTCACAACAGTTGGAAAGCAACTGCTTTAAAATGCCTCCCAAAATAAATTTGAACTCTTTTTAAAGGGTAAATGTTATGTCTTTAGTTTTTTTTTTTTTTAATGACTGCTAAACAAAGTGAAAAGTCATAGGGCGCGGAGCTGAAGACTGATGTCACCAGGGTAAAGTACAGAGAGTGGTTGGTTCATGGGAAAAACACTCTCTGGAGGTAAACCAGCTCAAATATGCAACAAGCCTTTTTTCGCCCTCTCCTTCCTGTTTTTTTATTTTTTTAATCCTCACTGACGTTTGGGGTGAATCAACTTCCACTTGACTTGGCAAAGAGGATGCTTTTACATTTTTGAGGACGAGGCCGCGTGGATCTTCACTTTTTAAACCCCCCCCCCCCCTACACCCACCCAATATGGATTTCACCTGCCAAAGAATTTTTGGAGGCTCTTTCTTTGCTTCTGTTAAGGAATTTACATTTGTTCTGCAATGTTGTTTTTAACCCCTGTTGTGTTCTAAACTTGTCGAGTTTTTCTATCGCTCTAGGCCCCATCAGCCGAGAAGCTTCCAGTTTTGTACTTAGTGGATTCCATAGTGAAGAATGTTGGAGGAGAGTACCTTGCAGTGTTTGCTAAAAACCTAATCACTTCATTTATATGTGTCTTTGAAAAGGTACAGTTCTCCTTGATGCCTTTTTGCATTTCTTTAAGTTGAATCAACCCGTAGCGGCCACAATTGTTGCTTGCTTTTAATTTTGAATCTTTTACAATATTGTGCTTTTATTAGTGTTCTGCTGTAAAAGTTAATGACAGATTAACCAGTTTAACATTTTTGTCTGGCAGTTGCTACAATGTTATAGAGCTTACACTTGTTCTCCTAGTAGTTGTAGACCAAGCCATGTACTTTGTTTGTAGGTGGATGAGAACACTAGAAAGAGTTTGTTCAAGTTGCGATCAACATGGGACGAGGTGTTCCCTCTCAAGAAACTGTACGCACTAGACGTACGTGTCAACTCTGTGGATCCGGCCTGGCCCATCAAGCCTCTGCCACCTACAGTCAATGCCAGCATCCACGTCAACCCCAAATTTTTAAAACAGGTGTGTAGTCAGAAAAGTTGACCACTCATTTGGAAAATAGACTGTCGTTCGTAAAGGTGAGTGGACTGCACTTTGTTCTTCAGTCTTTAATGCGTGTCATTTCTGTCCCTCATACGCCGGGTTCCTCGACTCTAGTCTGAGGAGGCCCCTTCTCCTCGGCCTTCACCCTCGCAGCTGCCTCCTCCAGTAGTTCAGTCCAGCTTGAACCAAGAGCAGGTGATCAGGCAGCAGCTGTTGGCCAAACAGAAACAGCTTCTTGAGCTTCAGCAGAAGAAAATTGAACTGGAACTGGAGCAGACCAAAGCACAGCTGGTAGGCAAACTGATTGGATTCTTAAGAGGCTTTTTTTTTGGGTATTTTTGCGCTTAGTATTTTGTCGTTTAGTGAAGTTGGCCTGAGTAAAACATACATGTTATGTTAGCCAAGTATATCTGTAACGCAAGCAAGCATTGCTGAACATTAAGTATTGTTGTGTTACAGGTGGGAGGATTTTCAATACTAACACCAACTTCAGTACCTCTCGTAACATCCCAGAAGCCGGTTGGCCAGCCTACCCCCGTCGTTCGCCCCCTGATTGCGCCTCAGCCTCCGAGTGACCCCAAGTTACCCACTAGAGACCCGCGTCTGAACCGCATAGGACCCCCAGGACCAACTAAAAGCAAAGAGCAGCCTCCTGGCAAAAGAGAAGCCCCTTCTACAATAGTAACGCCTGTTGTCACGCCAGAGAAACGAGCAACTGAGAAAATTATCCTTTCAGAAAAGGGACGTATCCCGAGAAAGGATGAAAAGCCCAATTTGAAGTCTCCTCCAGTGGCTAAAAATATCCAGAGTAAAAATAAGCACTTTGAGGTTGAGAACCAAAAGTCTACAGACAACTCAAAGAAAGACCCCCGGTTGAAAAAACGTGGCTTGGAAAAGACTGGAGATGGCAAAGATGATGAGCAAAAGGAGAAGAAAAGATGCATTGACAAGAGAGATGAGTCGACACGGGTTACGGAGCTTCCAAAAGCATACAGAGGAAGGCTGCAGAACGGCCTGGTGACCAAGCGCGAGTGTGGCGAGTCTGCAGAAAAAGTTGGCGGCAATGCCCGAACACACGCCAGGAAACGCACACATTCTAGGTCCAGATCGCGCTCTCCCACCTCGCCGAAGAGGAAAGGCAGGAGGTCACCCAAGAGCAGAACCAGGAGCACCTCACTGTCCCCGTCGCCATCGCGTAAGACAGGAAAACCCAGGAGGGTCAGGGGGGATGAGCCAGCGCACGGAAAGAACACACGGGAAGACCGACCCGCGCCCAAGAAGAACCAGGTGGAGAGCAGGCGGTCCAAGACTCCGGTAGACGACCGGCGGTCCAAGACTCCGGTGGACGACCGACACCCCAAAACTCTGATGGATGACCGCCGCTCCAAGTCCAGAGATTCTCCACGCAGCCACGACGGAGGCAGCAACCAGGCCAAAGATGCTTCTCTCCGCTGGAGAAGTGGCTGGGATGAGAACAAACAGTGGGTTACTCATGTTTGTCATTCTTCCTGTTCATCTCAACCATCGTCAGCGCTGCTGTCAAGTTGTGGACAGTTGAGATGACCCTTAAAGCTGTACTTTTTTCATAACAAAACCATCTGTATTTGCGCTTTCAGCCTTAAGCCAGGAGACTCTCACGTGAAGCTTGGACCGCAGAGGCACAAAACATACAACACTCCAACACGGCCCACAACCCCACGTACCCCAAAACACCGTCTCAGTGTGGACCCCAACCTTCAGATACCTGAAGTCCTCAATTCTGCATCCAAGAAAGACCTGCTCAGAAGGGTACGTCTTCCTAACATTTGTATATGCACAGAACCCTGAAACAGTTTATTTCAAGCTCATTCTCTTACCAATATAGAAAGATATTCAGGGTTTGTTGTAGTTGTTTGACTCAAGTAATGACTTACGTTTTGGATACTGCAGGCGAGCAAAAGCCTGGAGAGCGGAGAGATTTCCCAGGAGGATTTCCTAAACATGGCCCACAAGATCAAGAACTTCTTCCAGTACCAGGAGGAGAAGCAACAGCATCCAGAAAGTTGGGATGCTAATGCCAACTTTCCCGCCAGGAAGACATTGCTGGCCACGCCTCCCGAGCCCTTGGACCAGGCTCAATTGACCTACTTTGAGCACAAATCTAAGCTGAAGAAGACGCAGGTGGCACACCGCTCCACCGGAGAAGGCTGGGACAGCTTGGAGGAATGTGAAGGGCCAGGCCGCGCACCGCTGGAGCTGGGTGAGGGAATCATCTTCGGAGGCCAGCGGCCAGATTTTTATACAATACAACTTTATTTATATAGCACATTTCACAAAATTTGCCGCTGTAACAAAGCACAAAGTAGCAATAATTCAGTAACAGACAGTGAAAGCAGAAAATTCAAATTCAAATCAATAATACTAAGACACATACAATGGACACCAGAAAACACCAGAACAGTGTTAAGCCTCAAATTGGGTCGAAAGCCAACAAATATAATGTCTTCAAACGAGTTTTAAAAATGGACAGATGAGGGTCTTGCCTAACATTTAATGGAAGTTCATTCCAGTGGGAAGTTCCAGGCAACAGAAAAGGCTCAATCCGCTAAGTCCTGCGCAGCTTCAGTAACCTCTGGTCCGCAGGCCTGAGCCACCGGGTAGGTGTGTAGGTGCTCATAGGGGTAGGCTGGGGCGAGGACATTTAAAGACTTGAATATGAATAGACTTGGGGCCAGAATTTGGGTTATGCGCTCTCTCTTAGCTCCAATTAGAAGGCAAACAGCAGTACCAGTTGGAGACGCTTCAGGGATGATTTACGGACTCCAAAATTTAGTGCATTACAATAATCTAGCACAGATGTAACAGTGGCATGAAATTATCGTTTCTAAATTCTGTTGAATAAGAGCTTCAACCTTAGCCAGCGGCTGAAGATGAACAAAGCTGCCTCTAACTAGTCTGATTTACCGGTCTAATTTAGAATCATTGTCCAATTTAAAAAAAAAAATAAAATAAATAAATAAAAATATCTTTTTCAAGACTGTTGGCTTCAGCATGGTGGCCCAGGTCAACAGGGTGGAATGTAGATAGTCCCCTGGGACTGAACACCATTTACTTATGTTTTCTTTTCGTTTAAATTTAAGAAATTCTGTGATGTCCAGGTTTTTGATTTTGTGTAGGCAGGTCAAAAGTGGCCATAAAGAAAAACTTTTTTTTTTTTTGCCCAGTGGGACAGATCTGACTGTCGTCTGCATAGTAGTGGAAGGAATTTCATGATGTGAATGTTTTCATAGGATAGAACCTAGAAGCAGCAAATACATTGAGAACAACAGGGGCCCCAAAACCCTGTGGAACACCACATGACACTGGGAATGATATGACATTTTGAATCTGTCAAGCTAAAGTTGTTTGTTTTTTCGTTGACAGAAGAGAGGAGAAGCATAGAACGTGAAGATTCCAGACCTCCCCCCGCCCCCATGATAGAGGAGTATAACCACGGTAAAGAGTTCCCTGCACTTAAATCTCTGCCAGGCCTTCGCTTCAGGAAGAGGGCTGACCCCAGAGAGTCCAGTGAGTGTACACCATACATTTGATGACACTGTACTTGATCTAAGTACCATAGTGATCGGGATTACAGCACACTTATACAATAATTGACAAGCTAATATAACATCTCCTCCTGATTTGTATCTTTTATTTCCAGGTGAAAGAGAGTGGAACTCCCCTTTGACTGAGCGTCAGCGCGAGGAACACAAGAGCGGCTATGACGCCCCGCGGCGGTACGCCCCGTTAGCTGAGTCTAGGCACCCTGACCCACGGCGACTGGATGGACCCCCTCACCTCAGCCCCCTGGTTCTCAGGAACTGTCCGAGCCCTTCCGCTCTGGAAACTCCAGTCCCTGTGTTTGAACGTGAACGCCTGTCCCCGCTCCACCAGAAAGACATGGCCGACATGAGCCCAGTTCCGTGCTTCGAGAGTTCCAACAGCGAGCACTCGGATGACGGGCCACTCCCTTCTGAAACTCCACTCGTCCCTCAAGCCATCCTCAAGGGGCCTGTGCTCGGTCCGCTGTTGTCTAACATTCATCATTCAAGTAATTCCCCGGGACACACCCCTCCACGTGAAGGCGGCCCCCCACCTCCTCATTTTGACGCTCCCGGGCTCATTGGCCCGCCTAGGCCAAACCCTCCAGGCTGGTACAATGAGCAATCCCACTTTGATGGTAGACCCCTTCATCACAACATGCCAGAGAGGTTTAACGGACCACACATTCCACAGGGACCATTGAGAAGCATGGATAATATGGGTCGCTTTGACGGCCCTTTGGGCCCACAGGTTCCCCAAAGGTTTGACGGACAGGGGCCTGGGCACTTTGAGAACACAGTCCAGTGTTTTGACAACAACATGGGCCCCAGTCCTGTATCAATGGGCTTTCAGCAGCAGCAGAGACTGATGCCCTTTGACAACCCCGCTTTGCGACTGGAAGGCTCTGCTGTTCCAATATGTTTTGATGGACCCGGCCAGCCGGGACCCCGGTTTGACATACCTCCTCAAGGCCCGTGTTTTGACGGCCCGCCTGGCCAGCAGGGTCCCTCCCGGTTCGCACCTCCACTCAGCATACCTATGCGGCCGATGCCCCCTCCCATGTATGACAACAATCTCCCGCCTCCACAAAACTTCCCAATGGCCCCACAGCCGTTCCCAGAGCCCATCAACCCTCAGTTCCACCCTGCACCAATGGCGTTCCCCACGCCGCCAAACTTGCAGCCCGCGGCTAACTTCAACATCTTGCCCGGTCCGCAGTTCAGCCAGCCGGTTGCCGCCCCCTTCTTCAACCCGGCAGTTGCCTCAGTCAACATGCAGGCACCGGTGAGCATGTTAACTTTATTGCCAAGAAGAAGAAGAAAAAAAGACCCACCAATAGTAAGATTTAAGAATTCTCGTTTTTTGTCATGTTCACGTTGCTTGTTTGTGTTCTCAGGTGAATGTGTTAAACATGAACCAGCCTTTCCTGCCTCAGAACTCGGCACCTTTTGCGCAGCCAGGTGAAATCATGCTGCTCGTCACATTCATTGTATTGAGATGGCAAAAAGTAACAATAGTTCGTGGGGTATCTAATATATAGTTTTGCTTCCCCACAGCCCCCCAAATGCCACCTGCAGAGAACCACTTTGGTCAGGTCGACGTCAACGACTTGCTTTCCAAACTCATCTCCACCGGCATCATCAAAGGGTCACAGCCTGACACCACAGCACCCACCAGCGGTCAGTCCACCGTTTCTTTTTTAAACTACTCCCCGTAAGGAGCACCATTTGGTTAATGTTAAGCTTGTCCTTTTTCCCCTGCTCTTCCCATAGAGTTACCTTCAGCAGCACCAGAACCAGCTCCTGTCGAGGAGGAAGATGAGGAAGAAGTGGAGGATGATTTCCCCTACCTCGCCAACTTCAAGCTGGATGACATGAAACAGTGAGCTTTTTGACAATTCTTCTTAAACAATATTTGCTATTTTCATAAAATGATGGCTGTTCTCAGAAGCCACAGTTTAAAACGGTTTCTAGGTGTCTTTCTAAATGAATTCTCTAGCGGTCCTTCAGTAGCTTACCCCAATCACTCATTGTCAGACGTTACGAGAGTGTGGTGACCAAGCTGTACTCAGGGAACCAGTGCTGCTTGTGTAGCATGAGATTCACAGCCGCGCAGACCGACTTGTACGCCGACCACCTGGACTGGCACTTCAGGCAGAATCACGCCGGCAAGGTGGCCGGCAAAAAGATCACGCACCGCCGCTGGTATTACGGCCTCACGGTAAGAAACCAGGCACTTACATCATTCAGCTGTCAATTGGAAAGCAAGAGTCTATCGGTGTGTCATGTTAATTGTTGGCTTATTTTGTTTTTTGCCAGGACTGGATTGAGTTTGAGGAAATCGCCGACCTGGAGGAGCGAGCCAAGAGCCTGTTCTTTGAAAAGGAGAACGAGGAGGAGGTTCAGAAAAACCAGGCGGCGGCCAAAGAAAAGGAGTTCCAGAGCGTCAAAGCCGCTAAAGACCAAGTCGCAGAGGTGGGTCCCATCTTTGCAGTAGCGACTTTCAACCCCAATTTTTATGCAAGTTTGTCAACAAGGCTGCGGTTAAGTACTTTGTATGGAAACACTTCTTGGCCATCCTAATGAAAGACGTGAATTTGTTGGTAACTAAAAGGCGTCTTTGATGTATTCTTGTACCACACCGCATACACTAATTGAGTCCTCGTGAACACCTCAAGAAACATAATTTTTAAAATGTACTTAAAATTTGTGAGCCGTTTTGTCCTAACTCTAAATCTGGCTGCGTCGACAGTTGTGCGAAATCTGCCAGGAGCCTTTTGAGACGTACTGGGTGGAGGAAGAGGAAGACTGGTTCCTCAAGAACGCCATCAGGGTCGACGACAAGGTGTGTAGGACTCTTGTTTTTTTTTTTTTAAATGTAGCAGTTTATGAAGTACTATTTTCTGACTTCACCGTTTGCCACCTTTTCTCTCCACAGAACTTCCACCCTTCCTGTTTCGAGGATTATAAAAACGTGAGTATCAAAAGCGAGCATCATGTCACCAAACAAAAAAAAAGTCTTTGGTGTCTGACCGCCGCTGTTGTTCCCCTCAGACATCTTCGTACCTAGACGTGACTCCATCGCCCAACAAGGTGCTGAGCGAACACCCGCTGGGCATATTCATGAAGGCTGAGGAAGACGAGGAGTCTCAGTCTTGCGCCTTGGCCGCCTCGATCAAGCAGGAAGCTGATTCCGAGGCAGGCGAAGGCGAGTGCGCGGTGAAGTCCGAGGAAGAAGGGGAGCCACTTTTAACAGATGTGCAATCAGAAGAAAAGAAACTGTGAGCAGCTTCTCAGCTGCGCTTTTTCTTTATTTTGAAGGAAAAAGTTTTTGGTTGGTCGGCAATTTAACTTGAATACATTTTAGTATTTGTGCCGAGTACTTCACACTGCTGCTTCTTTGATAAGTGAAAGTTTTCCTTTTCGGGCTCAATGTGTAAATGATTTAATTTATACATTAAAGTATTTTTGGAATCTCTGGCGTACCAGTGATTTGAATGAAATAACGCTTGTTCGTAGTTTGGATAACTTCTCGCTTGAATAATTTGATGACAGCAGTTGCAGGGGTTGCATTGTTTGTGGCCACGATGAAGGTAAGCATCCACCCATTTGTCCGCGGAAGATGACTTAGTCAAAGTTCTACGGCACTTTTTTTTTTTTACCCCCTTTTTTGGTGTTGAGTTTCAATAAAGGTTCGGAAACTTTGTGATTGTTTTTTGGTTTTATTGTTCTGCTTTGAAGTTAAAAAATAAAGGTGTGAATTTCAGTTTTGCTTTTGTCTATTTTTTTCTGAGTAGATCAGGGAGGAAATGATCATTCAACACACCTGACACCACAGGATACTCAGACATGATAATAGGCCATGATTTGACTGCCCTCAATGATGGAAAAATACTTTAATTCAGCCAAACTAAGAGCCTGGTTATGGAAGAGAAACCATTTACTGATCAAAACCAGTTGTTGCAGGTTAGCAACTTGTGACATTTTCAATTAAAAAAAAAACCAAGTACATAAAATAATGTTCTACATAACTCAATGGTCCTAATCTAAATGTAACATTTAATTGATTGCTTGCACTTGAAATAAAATACAAATTCAGCAGCAGTTTTTCTGGCCGGAACTACTTTGTGACGCGCATGAAAATGACGCGCGCTTCACCTCCACAGCCGATAAACTCCCAGAGCAATGGCTAAGCAGGAAAACACTGTCGCTATGGAGACAAATCACAATAAGATTAATATCCAGGCTTTCTAAACATCACAGACAATTTTCTCTTTTTGTTAAAATGACAGCTATCAATGACAATTGGTACCTGCGAAATAGCGAATGGTCTCCAACTTGAGCGACTCCAGAACCGTTTTGAGCGAAGCCACCCGCAGGTCCATCTTCTTGCTGGTCTCCATGTTGTCATGTTCTAGCTCAGCTCTCTAAAGCACACATCAACAGACAACAATCACGTTAAACTAGCCCCCCAACCCCCAAAAAAATCAAATAATAGCAGAAAGTAGGCAGCACTACACAGGAGAGGCCAGTTTTAAACAAGCAACCTCAGAACTGCGAGGCTGATGTGGTCGCCACGCCGGCCGTCGATACAAGTACCGTACAAGTTTCTATTTACCTTTTGATGGAACTCTGTGTTGGCCTCCATTAGTTTCCTATCCTGTTCTGTGAACTGAGAAAGACACGAGTTTATTTTAGTTAAGTCCACGTACACATGCAAGTAAAAATACACACACTCACCATGTCAGAAACACGGCTTCTCTCCAGGTTGATGTCTAGTTTGGTTTCCGCTCTGACTTTCTCACTCTCCTCCTGAGTGCACACACGCGCACACATATACACATACATATTGACTCACAGACTCAATGACACACACACCATCTCATTCACCTTTAGTTGGTTCTGCAGCTGTTCCAGCTCTCGCTTCATCTTCTGCGAGACAAAAACAGAGAATGTTTTACGCTAAATCAACCACTCGTCTAATGTGGAATCCATCTGCTTCTTAGAGTCATACTATATTCTCTGATCGCAGGTTGGCAAAATCGCTCTTCTCCAAAATCACCATGTCCTTCCTGATGGCATCCAGATGAGCCATGATCTGTTGTAGTGCAATTTCCTGCAGGGAGAATATTTTTTCCTTATTTGTCATCCACAGTCAGTGAATGTGACACCTTCTCAACACCGAAGTCCCTCTTTGCCCACCTGATGCGACTTGGTCACCATGTCTTTGTAGACGATGTCCATGTTGGCCGTCGCCAGCGTCACCAGGGCGGAGACAATCAGCTCTGCCTGGCGTTTGTCCAAACCTGGAGTGTGAGAACGCGCTATTCATTTGCAGTCTGGACACAGGGGAACATCACTGTTCAGTATCCAGAGATGAAAAAAAAAAAAAAACACCATAAAAATGTGGGTGTTTGTGTGGAAGAAAATAAACAGTCTCTAGCAGTGTCAGAAAAAGTGTCTAAATGTGACTTTTGGCTTGTCCCATCAGGGCTTAATTGCCAGTAGCCAAGTAGTTCTTTCACCGTTACTCGCCAGCTCCGTCACCATGGCGTGGGAGTCGAAAGTGAGCTTTCGCTGTTCCAGAGGAGTTAATTCAACTTTTCTCACGTCAAAAGTAGTCACTGGGGTGCCAACGTGGAGGTCTGTCACACAAATACATATTCATCAGCTGAGGAGCGGGACAAGGGCATAATGGAGATTGGCACATTGATTTTCATTGTCCTCCATGTAGTTACCTCTCCACTTCGAGAGTCGCCGCAGCGTCCAGCACCGCAACAATGTATTCATTCGGGCCCCGTTTTGACTTTCAAAGTGAAATAAAAATTAAGTAAGGGAATTAAAATTGCCACTTCCTTGTTGGGCGACAACCAGGATGTAAAGAGCGGAAGTGTTGCTTTTAGTACCTTCGAAATGTTAAACTTCCAATGCAAACAATCCAAAATTGAACTTTCCTGCGACCTCATGCAGTTCAAAATTCTGACCAATATAAATGGCCTCGAAACAGGGAGGAAATGCTTGTTAATAATAAAAGACGTTGCGTTTCGCCGTGTAGTTAAATCAGTTTAATGTCGGTCCCGTGAACAACGTGGTCGGGGGTGTACAAATGGAGCGCATCAGTGTTGGAAATCTTTCCCATGCCTTCTCCCTTTGTCTAGGGAAGGTACGCTCGATTTTACTACCCAACTGTCCATGTACTTTTTCTGTCCGCACATTACGCCCACTTCACTGAAGACACAATGTAGTATTTTGTGGCTAGCATTTAAAATTTTTACCCTTCCTCATGTGTGGTGCTCTATACAATTGGGTCTTGATTAAAATTTTGCATATGTTTATTTAAATGCGTTTGAGGAGAACGATAGTCCTGTACCCGTACTCTCAATAAAGTTTTCAATTCAAACATACTGGAGCCGTCATGGCAGCTACCGTAGTGGACAGATTGAGCTGGTTTCCATCGTTAGCTCTGGGAGTTTCCCTGCTCAAAGCCTTGTTTATCAACGCCTAGTGAGTCGAATATATTTTAAAAGAGACATGTTAGTTATTTTTTTTGGGTCTATTTGATTCCATACGGCAGTTTAAGCAGCTCCTGGGAACTCTGTTAGCATGGCAACACAGACTGTCTGGCTCAATGTTACATATTCAAATCCGTGTTATTAATTTTTGAAAATTGAATTGAGTGTGGATTTTTTAATCATAATCTGTCGCATGTGCAATATGTTAATACAAATTTAACGTGGTGTGTTTAAATGGGTGTTGTGCTGCCTCAGAACCGCAAGATGTCACCGTTTCACCTTTTGAAGCTTAGTTTTAGTTAAGAACGCGTACGTAAGCAAATTCACACACTTAGGTAGTGAAAACTTACAGTGAATATTAGGAATGGTAACCTGTAAACCATAAATATTTAAAAAACTGCTGTTCATAATTTACGTAGTTTGTAGGTAGCGTTGTAAGCGCCAAATCTGGGTGCTGTGAATAAATATCACATCATTCTTTCCTTAATAGTGTGATCATGATTGTCTATTTATTAATAATACTGCATGTAAATGTAACATTACTGTACATTTAGGTTATTTTATTTGGACTTTTATCGTATGAGCAGCACTGTGGATGAGTTGAATGATGACAGCACATACAAAGAACGATTAATACGATACACATATTAAGACGTCCAAGTATTTTTTTTATGTTCCTGATTGTTTATTTGTGTGTATAGTCACTCCACAGACTTTGAGGTGCACAGGAACTGGTTGGCCATCACACACAGCTTACCAGTGTCCAGGTGGTATCATGAGGTGCGTTTGAAACACGTTTTTTGTCTTTGTCCTTTTAAATGTTGGTCCAGTTACTTTGTACACCATGTTTTCTTTGTTTCACTTTCCCTTCCTTCCAGAACACATCAGAGTGGACGCTGGACTACCCGCCACTTTTCGCCTGGTTTGAATTCAGCCTTTCCCACGTCGCTCGACACTTTGACGACAAGATGTTGGTGGTCAACAACCTGAATTACGCCAGTCCAGCTACCGTCCTCTTCCAGAGACTCTCGGTCATCTTCACTGACTTACTTTTTTTCTACGCCACCAGAGAGTGAGTGCGGCCACCACAAGTGTAAATCTGTATGCATTTAGTAAGCAGTGAAAGTGATGTGTGGCGCTTTGTGTGCAGGTGCTGCAGGTGCATTCGTGGTCGGAAAGGTACCCGGGACATCTTTAATTCTCCGTCTTTTGTCCTGGCTGTGTTGCTGCTCTGGAACTTTGGCCTTCTTATTGTTGACCGTATCCTTCAGATAGGATTCCTGGTGCAGAATAGCACAACTTTGAAGACACGTTAGTTTTCAAGGGATAGGAGTGGGAGGAGAGAGGAGAAGCCGCAGTAAAACAGGCCAAAATCCAGATATCTGGGGTTGAAAAAAGGTGAGAGCATAAAAGATGTGGTTTAACAAAACGTGAAACCAATATTAGGAAGTTGCTGAACTGACGCCTGTTCTGCAGTCTCATCTGATTTCAAGTATGTTGAGGGTTCAAACACTCACTATCACGTATAGATAAATGATGATGCCCTGGTTCCTTGATGTCCTTCCTCAGACATTCATTTTCAGTACAATGGTTTCCTCTTTGGTGTCCTACTGCTCTCCGTTGCCAAGCACCTGCAGGTAAAGACTCGAAAAAGCCTTCTCGCTCCGTCAAGTCCACACGTGAACCTCATCCTTCTGTCTTAAATAGTCTCAGCACCTGCAGGGGGCGCTGCTTTTCGCCATCCTCCTCAACCTGAAGCACATCTACCTGTACGTGGCTCCAGCATACGGCATCTTCCTGCTAAGGAGCTACTGCTTTACACAGGATGACCATGGTATGACAAAAGGCTGAAAATATTTTACCCAGAAATGCTTCTTTATTTATTAAAAAAAAAAACAAAAAGGGCCCATATTCTGAAAAGATTTTCACCTCCCAATGCTTAACCACAGCCACTGTTTCGTGTTTTTCTCTGCAGACAGTGCCATAAGATGGAGGAGCTTCAGCCCTCTTCGCCTGCTCGCCCTCGGCAGCATCGTGGTTGCTGTGTGCACTCTTTCCTTTGGCCCATTTATTGCCATGGTGAGTGGACTCGAATGAGGACAAGTGCTGTAGAAAACGGATGGCCAGATGAAAAAAATCGCTGTGTTTCGTGCATATTGCAGGAGCAGCTTCCTCAGGTGCTATCACGCCTCTTCCCCTTCAAACGAGGCCTCTGTCACGCCTACTGGGCGCCAAATGTGTGGGCCCTCTACAATGTCTTGGATAAAAGCCTGGCCACTCTGGGTAAGAATGTTAACGTAGTAAAAAAAAAAACACTTCTGAATGTATCTTTCACTGACAAATGCAATGATATCAATTCTAATTCTAGCAACCTGTTAGGCGAGTTCTGTTCGTAAGACACAAGTTAGAAAAAAATATTATTATTATTCAATTATTCTGTCGCGTCAGTTTACTGGAAATCCACAGTGAATACGTCAAAATAATGAATTTTGTTTCCAGGTGTTCGTGTGAAGCTTCTGAAAGAGACGACGCTCCCTCGGGCCTCCATGACGGGTGGGTTGGTTCAAGAGTTCCAGCATTCTGTCCTTCCGTCTGTGACGCCGTCCATCACACTTGTCTGCACTCTGCTGTCCATCCTGGTAAATCCTATTATTATTGTTTTAATTAGGGCCTGATCACTCACGTTTTTTCTCAAATGTCTTGTTCATTTTAATGCCCACTAAAGGTGTGTCATGTGACTAACAATAAAGAAAACATGGAATGCCTAATAGAACTGATTTTGCAGTACGAGGCCATAGTTATGGATGTGAACTTCATGAAAAAAAATGAAATCATGAAAAATTGCTAAATATCAGATCATAAATGTAAAAAAATATGAGATATTTTTTAGGGTAAAAAAATATACCTTAATTGTAGCAAGTATTTAAAATGAACAAAAAATTATGAAAAAAATAGTAGTCTATTTTTCGTTTTCTCTACAGTAGCTTCATGAAATGGTTGATTTTGGTTGGTCGTTAGGCTTTATTCTTTGTATGCATGTTTTCATGTATAATTTCCTAATTTCGTTTTTTAATTTATGTAGATTCTGGATTAGTTTAGTGCTTAAGAAGTGTAGTCTATATAGCTCTTTGTTACAGCTCCAGCTGTTGTGAAATGCGCTATATAAATAAAATTGTATTGTATATGTTCACACATTGTTTCGTGAAATGATGAAGTTGAAATGACAAAGCCAATTTTGCTGGCGTTATTGTTTTAATCTGACCTGTGAATTACTGGTCTGTATTTACTCTACTTGACATCCTCATGCGTTTTTGTGCGACTCTATTTAGCCGGCGTTGGCGTCCATCTGGTGGCGACCTCGCGGTGCTCACGGTTTCTTGCGCTGCTTGCTGCTATGTGCTCTTGCCTCCTTCACATTTGGCTGGCACGTCCACGAGAAGGCCATCCTTATCGCCATCCTGCCTCTCAGGTCCTCCATTGACTCCTCGTCTTTTTCTATGTCGAATACATGTTTGACACTTAGAGATTTTGGTTTTGTTTGCTTTTTGTTTTGTTGTTTTTTTGCCTGCGATAAAGTCTGTTGGCAGTCGAGAGCAGAGAGGATGCTGGGATCTTCTTGATTCTGAGCACAACGGGTCATTACTCACTGTTCCCACTGCTCTTCACCCCGGCAGGTACAGTGAGAGCGAGAATTTAGTGCAGTATTAGCACAATTCTGTAGAGTGCTATTTTTCTTAATTAAAAAAAAAAGTGTTTTGGGGGACACAAATGGTTTTGAAACCAATTTTAATTTACTTTATTTTTATAATTTTAATTTTAAATCAATCCCCCATTGTATTTTGACTTCCACTCTTTATTGTTATCATAAAATGATACAAATAATACTTATTTTTCTATTTTTTGCAGAGCTGCCCATCAAATGGGCACTGATGCTGATGTTCACCGTCTTTTCTTTTTCTGCTTTGAGAAGACTCCACAGGTGCGGAAAACACACTGCAGTGTTTATATCAGTAGCATCAACGTGACTTGATATTGTTTGGAAGTATGGTCTGAAGTGAGAAGTGAACTACGTTTTGAAATCACAACTATTGTATGATATTACTGTACAATACCTTTGTATTTAATTATGGCCAAATTCAAAAGATTACTAAAAACCAACGAGAATGTTTTTTGAGGGTTGTTTTCATTTTATACAGAATATTGCAATGAAAAAGTCGAGTGTTACATTGAAAATAACTATTTCTTCTGTGTGTTTAATTCTAATAAAATGTCTTTCTTTTATTACAAGTATCAAAATACAACCTTTTTCTCATAATGTTCAACTTCTAAATATATCTTGTAAATGTGTTTGTCTTAAAGTTTGATTGTATAGTGTTTGATATTTTATTCAGTCAAATTAGGAATTTATTTGTATAAATTACACCCTGGGGAGGCACGGTGGACGACTGGTTTGCACGATGGCCTCACAGTGCAGAAGTCGCGGGTTAAATTCCGGCTCCGGACTTCCTGTGTGGAGTTTCCCTTTTCTCCCCGTGCCTGCGTGGGTTTCCTCCGGCTACTCTGGTTCCTCCCACATTCCAAAACATGCATGGAAGGTTGATTGGACACTCTAAATTGCCCCTCAATATGAGTGTGAGCGCGGATGGTTGTTCGTCTCTGTGTGCCCTGCGATTGAATGGCAACCAGTTCAGGGTGTACCCTGCCTGCTGCCCGAACACAGCTGGGATAGGCTCCAACCCCCGCGACCCTTGTGAGGAGAAGCGGCACAGATAATGGATGGATGGAAATTAAAACCTTTTCTCATAATAGTATGATCTGATTTTAATAAAATTAGCACTTTTTCACAACTTTATTCTCGTTAATATCTAACTCGAAGCACAGAAATCCAGTACATTATAGAATGCTCAATGTTGAATGTATTGCTGACTGTAGACTTTTGTCTCATTTCAGTGGGCGGGGGTCTTTGCTTCAACCCCTAGAGATGGTCTACTTGTCAGGTCTGGTTGTGGTGGCCGTCGCCTGCGAGCTAGTGTTTCCTCTGTCGCCTTGGCAACCGAAGCTTCCCTTCCTCCCGTTGCTGGCCACGTCCGTGTACGCCGCGTTGGGCGTCTGCTACTCCTTTTTTCGTCTCTATGGCACGCTGCTGCGACAGGACAGCGGAAAGTCCAAACTGCTTTAAGACACTGGGTTGCGGGTTCGATTCTTCAAAAATATTGTCGGGTTACAAGCAGAAAAGCAGGAGCTGTTTTCCTCATGGGACAAATAAAGTTTTTGCTTTAATGCTAACACTGCACTTCTGTGTGTGTTAGCATATTTGATTGCCATTTTTTTATTGTCATGAATAAATATGTATTTCTACTTACTGTTTATTAAAAACATCCAAACCAAAATTGAGAGTGTTGTATTTAAAATAACTATTACATTTGTGTGTATATTTTTAGGCTATCGTACATAGTTGATTAATTAATATTACAAACTATAATTTCAGGTTAAGTGTAACACCTATAAATTTGTGACCACTCCTAATAAAATAAACCAAATTATTATAATTAATTTCATTGAGGTAATGAGTAAAGAACAGTATGTCTTTTCAATTAGATACTATCAACAGAGAAGCATATACTGTAAATAGATGACGCACTAGTTGAGAAATTATTTATTTGAAGGAATAATTTACCTTTCAATCAATACCATAAGATTAAAAATAGATGGACCCGAACATAGACCAATGGTGTATGCCATTACATGTTTTTAACACTAGACAGTCGGTCTCAGGACTCATTTTATTTTAAGTAGAGTTCATTCAATTCATTTTAATTCAACAATTATTTTTCTGTTTCCATAGTATTCATTAAATTGTATAAATATTTTGATGTTGAAAGTTCTAATCTACATCTGTCATGCAATAAGTGACCTTAATACTTTGTTTTATTTGCATCTGTACATGAGCGTTGGGCATACGCAGTTTTGGGTGGAATTGGAAAGCTGTGGTCGTGTTGAATGTGAAAAAGGAAAGAAACTCAATGGCATTTAATGTACAATAATTAGCTATTTTTGTCAGTTGGAATTTTCAAAAAGGTTCTTATTTGAAAGGTTACAGAGTCTAGAGTGTGAAAATGGTGAGACACGTAACACCATTTTAATTTTGTGGCAATGGTAGATCACCAAAATCACTGTCACCCAAAATGAGTGTTAGCTTCAAATACTATTATTTTTTTTTTCCAATTGATTTTTTTGTCTCATTTCAAAGCTGGCCTCACAGTGAGAGACCGCATCGGTCGTGGGTTCAATCCCGGCTCCGGCAATCCTGTGTGGAGTTTTCATGTTCTCCCCGTGCCTGCGTGGGTTTCCTCCGGGTACTCCGGTTTCCTCCCACATTCCAAAAACATGCACGGCTGGTCGATTGAACACTCTAAATTGCCCCTAGGTATGATTGTGAGTGTGGATGGTTGTTTGTCTCTGTGTGCCCTGCAATTGGCTGGCAACCAGTTCAGGGTGTCCCCCGCCTACTGCCCGAAGATAGCTGGGATAGACCCGAGTGAGGAGAAGCGGTACAGAAGATGGATGGATGGATGAAAGCTGGCAAACTGCAGAGTGTGAAACAGGTGAGCAACCCAATGCCGTTTTGTTTTTTTCTAATTTTATGCAATCTTGGCATTGACAATGCAAATGTTTACGAATCAGATTTTTCATTGTGGATCTGATTTGAATGCTGGGGTAGTGTACAATGTGAAACGTGCGAGAAACCCAATGCCATTTTGTTTTTGTGGTAATGGAATGCAAAGCTTAATTTACAGCAACTTCAGCATCATGCAGTTTGGTACAGCACTTGACAATGTAGCACCTTTCACTAATTAAGAGTGTAAAACAAAAACATTGACAAGTTTTTTACTTTATTTGATAAGGCAACAAAAAACTTCATTCGTTACAATGAACTTCTTAAGAGGACATTCACTGTAAAGAAAATCAATTGCACAAATGAAAAGTGTACAGACACTTGCCTGTTTGACCATAATTAACTAAGCAGGTTAGCAGATTAGCACAGATGCTAACAAGTTCGGCTATCCAGTTCAGTACTCATTTTAAAGCACTTACACTATGAGTGCACTGGTTTGCTCTAAATTCAACCAGGTCAGAGAATAGTTTGCAGTTTAGCACTTATTGCAACCAGTTCAATGTGGTTACCAATTATTTTAACCAATTTATAATTAATTTACA
The DNA here is from genome assembly GCF_059441095.1 of Idiotropiscis lumnitzeri. Lineage (NCBI taxonomy): Eukaryota > Metazoa > Chordata > Actinopteri > Syngnathiformes > Syngnathidae > Idiotropiscis > Idiotropiscis lumnitzeri. The sequence goes on from NC_142407.1 coordinate 4,254,601, forward strand.
TCTTAGCAGTGATGCTAGAAGGTTAGTACAGGTTATTCCCACTTGTATGGTACAGTAGTTTAACACTGTTCACTACTAGATCAGTTATCCGTTAGCAGTGAGCACTGATTCCAACCAATCTAAGTGAATATTTAACAGATTAGCCCCAACCAGTTGAATTGTCAGTTAACAGTGATTTTAACTATCATTTATATGTTCATAAGTAATTTCTAACCACTCAAAGCAATTAATTAGCAACTTATAAACTGGTGCTAACAAGTGTGGCTATTATTTACCAAATTTGCGCAGGTTTATACCAATAAGATAGTAGGTAAGCATTGATGATAACCACACTGTAACCAGCTGTCATTTTGCAGTAATTGTAATCAAAATTAAGATTCTAACAAATTTAAGAAAAGAATTAGCAGGTTAGTGTGAATGCAAAGAAACTTAAACTATTACCAGTAGTTACAAGTTTAGCAGTGATTTCCAACCTAATGAACAAATAGTACAGCTGCTAACAAGTTTAACGGTCAGCTATCCTCCATTCCCCATTGGAGCACAGTAGTCAGTTTTCAATTTAACGTTCAAGTCTCTTTATCTTATCACACACATACGGTATAAAAATACAAATTCTTCAAACTAGTGCCTCCTTAACCTCTAAGAGAGTCAATTCACATGAAATGAATCACTGCAAGAGAACAAGATGTTTTTATACACATAAAAGGTCTTAGACAATTATTTGTTTTCATGAAACTGATTTCAAATAGACAGCGCTACTTGTTGGAAGGAGCTTCATATGATCTCTGTTGAAGCTTTTTTTTCCTTTTAAGAGGATCAGCGTAAACAAGAGCTGAGCCATATGAGACTCCCTGCGAGCGTTGCAGAATAATGTCACGAAATATACTTGAAGATTAAGAAAGAAAATGCCCGTCATCAGAAAATGAATTGAGCTTTTAGAGATTATTGTTCAGCTAAAGTATGTTTATATAATAAACCGAGCTTCTAGTGTTAGGCACAATAGTTAATTTTTAACCCTATAAAACATAGTAATACACTTCACCATTACCTTTTTTTTTTAATAATATTGAATTTTTGGGAAAGATGTGTTATCAAAGTTTTATTCACCTTATTGATATAATAGGGCTGATGCAAGTTGTAATATAAAATGAGTAGAACTGTAATACCCAATTTCTAATTTAATTAAACTGAGACTGTTAAATTCATGTTACGTGACAACTATAAAAGTCTGTTTTGTTCCATCAAATTTACAAATTTTCTCTGTAAAAATGTGTTTTTATTCTTATAACATTACAACTTTTTTCCCCTCACGATATTATAACGTCGTTATCGTATTTCTACTATTATTTGCCTTCCTGCATGGCATTAATATTCTTAGAGGCCCTGAAGAACTACATTGATTTGGAACCTAAAATGCTCGTTTACATTTTTCAGAACTTAAATCGAGATGCAGGCACTAAATCATTGAAATGACTCTGTAACGTCTATTCTCCCCCACATTAGTGTTGTTGTCGTTTTTTTTTTTTTTACCAGTATATAGGCAAGTCCCAATTTAGAGTTGCACACCTTAATGCAGTACTACATTGTGCCACAACACACCGGGCAGCACTGAGGTACATTGGAAGTGATACAGCGCAATAAACACCAAAAAAAGCAGAGAAGGTCCCCAACTGAGCTTCAGTAATATTCCCACAGAGCAGAGAATATCTTTTATGTTGCTGCTCCGTGTGTGTAAAAAGCGCATTTGTTTGAGGGTTTGTAACTACCGAAACATCTTTGCTGATTTTTGTTAGGCCGTTATTGGCGTTTTGCTTTATATTTTAGCGTTAAGCTAGCTGACTTTGGCTGGACGAAATGTTATAGTTTGGTTGAACATTTTTATTTGTGGTTTAAATATACTGTACAATATTTTAATTCTCTTGTTTTAAATGTTAATTTTACGATAAACTTGATTAGGGACTGAGAGACTTCAGCGTAAATGTCTGAATTTGTTTTAGTTTTGTGTATATTTGTCGAGTGTGATGTCAGGAGTGAGTTTTTGTGTCCACCTGATCGCCAGACACGATGTTCCATCACTGACAAGTCTCCAGGGTGTTGAAGCCGGATTTTTTTTCACAGTTTTTGTTTTGTTTTTCTCCCCCATCAGCTTTGCCTCTCATGGCCTGATACCCTCCACAATGATGATCAACACCGGCGTCAAGTCCATTAGGTTCTTCAACATGTCCATGATGTCTTCGTGGTCTTTGGCACCCTCAATGAACTCCTCCAGGGTCAGCTCACCTGTGCGAATGGGTTCGGTAAGTAGCTTAGTATTCGCTTTGCATAGTAGGAGGACAAACATCAATCAGAATTTTATTGTTTTATTTTTGCTTCACCTTCTCCCTTCACGTCGATTCTTTCGAATATGAGAGTGACGATCTCTTCGGGGTCGATGTCTCTGTTTCGTGTAATGTCCTGGATGGCCTGTAGGGGAAGACAAAGACGTAGTAGCTAACTGTAGCCATCACATTTTTTTGGGGGGTACCACATAAATATTTCTTGTCAGTCCATTTTTTTTTACGTTAAGTCCTAACTTTTTCCAGTCAATCTACATAAATAAAACTCTTGTTGGTTATTGTGCAGATTAATGAAAGAGTGGTCAAATGTGAGCCTGGGGGTGGTGAGGTTTACTCCTGAGTGACAAAACTAGGTTAGGGTCACTGGTTCCAGTTCCTGCCAATTCCAGATGCATTGATCTGATTCAGCAGATTAGCACCGTTCTGACTTCATACTTAATCCCGCTGCCATGACGAATATCGGAATGAACCAAACTTTGCAAAAGTACAGCACAGGAAAAAGTCACATTTTTGCCAAATACTGGTCATAATTTTGAATTACTCACAAGCCAAAATAAACAAAATGTATTTATTTTAACAGCGTTCGTCTCTGTCCAGCAAAAAGCATGTGTTTTGTGGTTTTACTATTTATCTGAAAATCAAGGTAAAATATAATCTTTTTTTATAAGAAAAACAAAAAAAACACACGAGTTTCATGACTGAACATCAAATCGGAATCTGTCTAGTCTGTTCAACAAAAAGCACGAATCTGCAAATTTGCAAATTAAATCTGAAATAAATCCCAATCAAGTTTTGTTCTTTATGAAACATATGTAGGTCTTAAAAGTTTTTTCAGATCAACAAAACGTGATTTTTGTCTGACTTTGACCGATGCTACATGAAGTACTCTGTAACCCCATCAAGTGTTAAGTTGAAAAAGGGTATTGCATGTGCATGCTAATTACCGAGAAGATAGTCTCCAACTCCTCCTTGTCGATTTTTCCGTTTCCATCCTGGTCAAAGAGTTTGAAGTACCACTTCAGCTTCTGGTTGATTTCCCCCTTCAGCATGAGACTGATGGCAGCGATGTATTCCACAAAGTCGATATAACCGTCCTGTACGGAGAGAAAATGTCATTTCCTGGTATCCCACCGAAACAGACATAAGATGACCTCGAACTGGCGGTCCTTCTTGGTAATAACTGAACTTTGAATGCCCTTAATCACCCTCATCATGACTCTGAATCCAATAGACTCTTTGCCAGGATAATGGCTGTGCACGCTATCACCCTTAAGCCAATTAGCTAGCAAGCTAACAAAAAGATTCTACTTCCCCAACAGAGATCGTTTGAAACACTTTGATTTGTGATGGGAAAATAATTTGGTGTTACTGTCAAGTATGACAAGTCCATCACCATCCTGTTTCCCTATAGTCTTTCCAATTTAATTTCAATGTAATGATTAGACTGGATTTGTCAAAGTTAAAGCAGGATTGTCTCACCCCATCCATGTCGAAGGTGAAGAAAACCTGGTCCACATAGCTGTTGGCATTCTCGGTCATACCTTTCAGTCCCAGGATTGTCTTCAGCTCGAAGAGTGTGATGAGACCCGATGGTGAATCTCGCATGAACTTGTTGTACCAGTGGTGCATGTCCTCAGCGAGGATATCGTCCAAGTTGGAGCCGTGATTGCCCATCGTCCAACCCCAAGGAAGAACAGAAAGAATCCGCGTTTTTGCCCGAAAGAGTCTTTTGGCGGTGGTGGTCGATTTCGATGCTTCTGGGGGGCTAGGTCTATATCCCAGGGGTCTCACTACAAACCGAACTGCTGGGGTTCAATCAGCAGGCCTGTTTTGGAGGAAAATGCCAAAGAGGCTAGAACTCCATGGCGGTGGGGCCAGCAGGATCCAAGATGCTCAATTGGCCCCACATGAGTGATGGTGCAGGCAGAGCGCAAACGCTCTAACCCTCTTAGGTCTTGGAGCGAGACTAAAGAAAGCTCATGAAATAAAACCTCTAATGGGATCAGGTCTCCATGCCGCTGAGTCTTGATCTTTTACCTGCCCCAGTCCTGGTTATATAACATACTCACCTAGGTCAGATGGAGCGGTTCCCCACTTGGCCAACCACACCGGATGCCCTCATGACTCGGCAGTTTATCACGGCAATGCATTTATAATCTTATGAAAGTTCTCAGTTATTAGGATCGTGGTCATATTTTCAGGAAGAAGTCCAGTTACTTTCATTTTAGCTTTTTTATGTCATAATCATGTAATGATTGACAAAATTATGACATATTCCATATGTTGTATTATGACGTACTATGTTTACAGCCAGTTGATAAAGAGCTAAAATCCCTTCTCACGGATTTGATTTCCAACCCGAAACAGCTCTCCAAACAAGTAAAAATTTGGTCTTCGCAATCAACATACAAATCTGAAAATGAGAGTAGACACTCGGCCTGATTTATTGTTTGAATAGTCAACGCAATAAAACAAGACTAGCAGTCACGGGTGATTTTGCTCAGACTGAGATGTGTATCTTTTGTTTCAATTCATCTTTGGATGTCAAACCTAAGGAATTGACGTCACCGTTTCAGTACTTTCAGCCAGGAATCTTCATAGCCTGTATTACCTCGTCTGTCTGTCATTGCTCACCAAATATCTTCCCAGTAACCTTTGACTTTGACAAATGGTCAAGTGACTTTCTACCTGTGTGTTTATTTATGGGAACAGTGTGACCGAATGTTAGATCAGGACGCTTATCAAAATGAGATTAAACCCACAGCAAAAGGACAAGGTTTCCCTGCTGGTCCTTTCCTTAAATGAACCTTCATGAGGATTAAGGGTGACCGAACTGTGTGGAGGGGTGCCAACTTTTGGGAAATCCTCTTGTCACCTGAGGATATTCAAGGACATTAGAACTCCTGAATGACAATGACTTCAATAGTTAAATAACAAATTTCCGTTGTGGCTGTTTTGGATGGAGGGCAATTGAGATTCTTCAGTAAAATAGTCCACTTTCTTTTCAAAGTGCATTGTATGGATGTTAAAGTGGCTGTTTGGTAATCAGGTGATGAGTCCAGGACACTTCAGTGACCTTGATATATTGTACATCTAATGCTATCTTCAGTGTGTGAAGAAGACAGTGAGCGAACACAAAGTCAATATGTTGTAATATTGGTACTTTTAGACAATAAAAACTCTGACAGAAACAGAGACAAAGATCAGAATGGAGAAAATGTTATTAAAGGAGGAAAAGTGTTCAATTTCATTTGTTTATCTCAACTGTAAGTAAGAGTCTCTGTCTCAGCGTCTTCATGCCGTCTTTAAAAAACAAAGGCGTATCAATTGCAGGTATTCTGTTCCAGCTCTCAAATGGCAACGTTGCGGGTTATCTGTGGGAAAGCTTTTGTGTCCGCCCTCTTATGGAGGTCTTTCGTTCCACAATGCTTCCAAACCAAGACAACTTGGAGTGGCTCAGAAACCGGAACTTTGTTCAACTTCTCATCAACTCTGGCGCGTGGAATCCTGTAGGACAGAAAAAACGTCCTTAATGAGCAAAAGAAACAAAGATATACTATAACATTTCTTGAAACTCACATTAGATTTTTCTTCTTCTTGGTTGTTGTTTGGATACTCTCCGGAGGTTTTCTCTTGGTTTTCTCCCCCGACCTGAACTAGATCTTGAGTCTCCTCCTCCTCTCCATCATCCTGTTTTTCTTCTTCTCCTCTGAGATGAATGTCGCAGTTGGTCTGCTCTTCTTTTGGAGGTTCTTCGGATTTGTCCGCCATCACATGATTTCTATTTTCATCACTGAAGACATCCATTCCTTCTCCCTGTGTTGTTTTATGGTCCGCTTGGCTTGTTGGGGTGTCTGTCTCCTCTGTGGCCACACCCACTTCCTCTCCGCTACTAGACCTCCTGTGTCGGCGGGACGGAGGGCGTCGCCTGAGGGAGTGGCGAGCTCGGCTCTAGAGGACAACAGAACTTATTAAATGACCTTGATTAACAACAATTCTTGCTGATCAAATAATGAAAAAGAAAACAACAAAAACAAAAATGAGCGATTATATGGCCTACCTTGTTCACGTTCATCAATAGGGATCCCTCTGCCGCTGTGGGAGGAGCTTCAAACGACACCGGTCCCTCCTCCTCAGTCACCAGAGACGTCGAAATGGAGCTTGGGGATGTTAGCGTGGACGAGGGGCTCCCCGCAGTGGGACTGGGTGAGGACGGCGGGCTGAAGGGCGGTAGCAGCCTGAAGCCGGGGCTCTTGGGCGAGGGCAGCAGGGTGGCGGGGGACAGAGCGAGGTTGGCCTGGGGGAGCAAGTGTGATGATGTCATAGCCGTAATGATGGTGTGCAGGATGAGCAGCGTGGACCCACCTGAAGCTTCTCAATCAGGGCAGAGTTCCTCTTGGCTTTGACAGGAGAAGTCACACCTGCAGGTCTCTGACAAACATAAACATGTATGTAAATTTAAATGTATTATAGTCCAATTTTTTCAATGAACAACTCGTACAGTTTGTCCATTTTTTAAACACAAAAATAATAAAATAAAATAGAAAATAAATTGCAAAATGTGGAGTGACATGCGTTTTTCAAGATACGAGCCATTGTTCTGCCGATTATTTGCTTTGACTTGCATGTTCATACTTTAGATAGCTATATGAACGTAGTGCACTTCACAACAAGCAAAATTTGGTGGATAGTGCACAATTCTTCAAAAAGAGGTTTCAAGCTGTTTATTGCCTCCTATATTTGAAGTTTGAAACACGGACTTACGCAATGTGTATTTACAACAACCACGTAGCTTGGCCTTGAAAAATCGGTTTGCCTTAATGCTAACGTAGAATATAAAAAAGATATATACCAATAATAATTCCTATTAACTTCTAGGTAGATTATGTTATAATGTTGATTTTGAAATTGGTGGGTACTTGCCCAATACAGGTTACATTACATTTTGGGAGTCTAATAAAACAAGGAAAAAGTATTTGTTGATTTTTGAATTTTGTATTGTGGCTGTCAAATGAAAAGCATTATTTTTTGGTATTTTTAGGTAAAAAAAAAAAACACAAGCTAAAAGGTATAATAAACATTGTAGGGTCAGACGGCCAATTTAATTGGCTGATTTTCACTTTTTTAAAATTGCAATTGATTTTCTTTGCCAATTTGTTTTTATTACACAATTACTGAGTACAAGATAAAACACAGACAATTATATTTAATCATCCAATAATAAAAAACTGCCATACTTCATCTGGGGAAAATGCTTCTATTCGTCTTAAACCGAGTAGAATTTATCGTTTACATTTCTCTTAATATCTCAGCAAGTATTTTTTGTATCTGAACAAAATTCAGGTCCACGCAGGCAAAGTTGGGAATTTCATCTGCTAGAATTGAGTGAACAGTCTTCTCACCTCATGCTCATTTCCGTGGCTTTTGGGTAGTTGTAAAGAGCGAGGAGGTCGACGTCTGACCGGCTTTTCCTAAAATGAATGGAAAAGAATGTACTTAATTCAAATAAAAATGCATTGTACATTAGAGTTAAATCAAACATGTAGTTAAATATATGAAATATTTCAGATTAAATACAAATGTATTGTACTCAGAAGTTAAATACAACTGAACTGTCCTTAAAAAGTGTACTGTACTGGCTGTTTAAGAAGTATAAACAGGCTGTATGTATAGCAACGATAGTAATTACAATTATTAAGCGAAATCTTTAAGAGACATTTGCTCACTTTTTTTCTGCTCAAATTTGGTCTGATTGTTAGTATGCGTGTCACCAGCTTCAACTCCCCCGACAATAGCATTAATATGAGTGGGAGGTGTCTATACTCTGCTTTTTAGATTCACTGAAGCTCCAATGGATGTTTTACACACTCACTGTCTCGCTGGCAGGGGGAGGAGATGAATCTTTGAACCTTCCGGCAAGTTCAGCCACAGAGGGCCGTGACACAGTCTGCTCCTGAGGGCGGAGGAACGAAGGGAGGCAAGTTAGAATGAGATGAATCTTTTTCCACAACATTTTGGAGACGTGTACGCGCACACGCGCACACACAGCTGTTAATCTCTAGTTGATCCGTGTCAATTCCAGTCGAAGGGCTCACATTGCTCACATTCAATGGATAATGAAATCATCACATAGCCTGGAAAACATACGTGCATATACACATTCAGTATGCACGTACAAGTTCTTCTATTTTTGTGGGGTCACATTGACGAACTTGTACACCCAGCATGCAGTGAATTTGTAATCTAAAATTAAAAAAAAAAAATTCAACCGTTAAACCACTTCCTCTTTCTGTGTTTGTGTGTGCTTGTGCTAGTCGCAATGATTCTAACTCCAACTTTGAGAACTAAAAATGTAAATACAATACAATACAATACAGCCTTCCATCCATTATCTGTACCGCTTATCTACACCAATACAATTTTATTTATTTAGCGCATTTCACAACAGCTGGAGCTGTAACAAAGTGCTTTCCATATGCCGTCATGTAAATTAGCAGGTGATTGGAACACAAATTAAAACATATTTACAATAGATACCAGAAGCACAGTGACAGTCTCATGTTGAGTCGAAAGCTAAAGAATAAAAATGTGTCTTCAAACGGGTTTTAAAAATGGACAGAGAGGGGGCTTGCGTCCCATTTCAACCAGTTATTACTATTTCACATAGTGTTGAAGTCCGAAATGCCCAGAAACCAACTTTAGCCTTCCGTGCGCCCTTTAGTGGCTGAGAGTAAAATTACAGCAAGAAAATCAGGGTTAAAGGTTAGCATGACAACCAAAAACTGCACTTGTTCAAGACATGACTTATTCTATGTGAATAATAATGTGGTCCAAGGATAATATCAAAAGAATCATCACTAAAGCCATTCACAGCAATGATAGTGGATTAGCTTTGTCGGATCACTTTTATATTAGTAAATGAAGAAAAGAAACTGATTTTAAAAGATTTTGGTGAAAAGAGTAAAAAATCTTTACCTCATTTTCTCGCCCACGTCCTTCCTGCATTTTTTCCCCCCTTTCCATAAACTGCAACTTCAGCAGCCCCTTCACAGGTTCCAACGCCGTTGTATGGTCTGTTTGGGAAAAATAAATAGATTGAAGAAAACTAGCACTAGTTGAGCAACAATTTTAAGAGCACATCTTTTCTATCGCTGCAGCAAACACGAGGTGTGTGTCTCGCATTGCGCTTGCAGGAAGTCAGTCAGCTCTGCAGCTCGCTATGTCATCACATCGCGGCACAAGAACGACTCACAAATCACAATAACATCAGCTCAACACACAAATTACTGACAAGCTTAGCAGAAATCAGTTGTTCTTTTGATTGATTGATTCATAGCGAGATTCAGTTCACTTTTACTTCTCTCATGTCTCACCAATCAACATAAGCATTATAGTCTACGACCACAATGGAAGTTGTTGATTACAACTGAGAACTAATCATCCTGTCTCAATTCTGAGAGGATGTGAAAACAAAATGCTTTAGAATTTGAGTAGATTTCAAGATCCCCGGAATTAAAAGGGTCTGCATTAAAGCACTTCATGGCGCTGTATGATCTCTTCTTTATCATTGCAATTGAAAGAGTCCTTGATTTAACCACTTCGCAATACTAAATGGTCTCTTCTCGATTGCTTAATTTGAAATGGCCAATTTTTGTGGTCACAAGAAGGGAGTCTGCATTAAAGCACTCTAGGATACTGGGATAGTCTCTTCCCAATAAATGAAACACTTCGCATTAAAGCCCTTCACAGTGCTGGATGGTCACTTTTCGGTCAATAAAATCAAAAGAGTCAGCATTAAAGCACCCACTAACACTCGAAGATCTCTTCCAGATTACTGGTATTGAAAGTGTTCAAATTAAAGCACTCCATGACATAGGATGATTTGATACAGATCATTCAAATGCATCAAGGTTGCATTAAAGTACTAAACAACATGATGGTTTCATCTCAATCACTGAAATGGAAGGAACCTGCATTAAAGTATGTAATGACGCTAGATGGTCTCTTCCCGTTCACTGAAATTAAATGAGTCTGCATTAAAGTTCTTCACAGTACTGGATTGGTCTCGTTCCGATCAAGGAAATGATAAGAGTTAAATTGCGTCACAATTGTGGATTGTTAAGGACAGATTTCCTGATAAAACACTGCATACATCAAATGCCAATTTTATTCATCAAGCATTATAGTCTGATGTTCATGTAACGTAATTCAACATTTTTTTTATATGCATTGATATTGTTTGAAAGGCGGCAGCATATTATGCACTGAAACACTCAATGTGTTATCTTTTTATTTTTTTTAAGTTTATTTTTACTTAAAACTATATGATCAAAATGATCCAAAAAGCAAATATGAGCTGTGTCAGTCCTTCGCATATCAAGACCCAAAATAAGTTGGAATAAAGCTTGCATCCAAATGAAATCAGTTGCAGTCGTTCATCTGCGCTTGTCTGTCCAACTGCTCGAATGTAAACTTTGTCTAAACAAAAGACACAAAAGCAGGCAGATGTAACATTAGAAGAGTTTTACCTCCATCCCGCTGGTGCCGTGTCGGCTGCTTTATGTCGAGTATGTGCGAGAGAGACGGAGCAGGCCGGCGGGTTAAATATAGAACACTACAGATACACAGCAGCTCATGTTCAGTCACATGTTTATCATTTCTCAGATGCAGACCACGTTCCTTCTGCATTCATTAATTAAAAACCACTAAGTTGAATCCCACGAGCATCTCAACCCATTTGAGATATAGTACAGTACTTTGAGAGTGTTCAGTCGTGGAAACTTTGTAGTTACTGTGACCATGTATAAAGTACACAATCTTGCAAAAGGATTTTGAACTACTTTATAGGAGCTACATCATATTTCAGATTTTAAGTCAGCCAGTTTGGTGAGTGCAATAGCTACTTTAAAAAAGCTTTATTTAGTTATTAACCAGTTTAATATCCTATCAGTCATTTTAACTTGTTTATAGAATGGTTTCTATAAAAGTGACAGGTTTAACTTTTGTGTATACATTTAACCAAATTTAATTTTGCATTATTTCATTAACTTAAACTAGTTTGAGCAACTTTGTACTCAGTTCTACTCCTTTGGGTATAGTATTATTTTGAGCTACTTAAACTTGTTTACACTTCTTTATATATTGTCAGTCACATAGCATAATTGTTTTTTTTTTTTTAATATTAAGACAAAAATAATTTTGAGAACACACATTGGGATTATTTATTTAATGTCCTGTTGGTTACTTGTTCATCCATCTGGTTGAATTTTTTGTTCCAATAGCAAAGAAAAAATACCAATTTGTTTTCTAAATGTTTTTTCTTGTGCTCCAAAATATATTTGAAAACATATTTGAAATATAAGACATATATTAATTAACATTTATTAATTATTATATAATAAATTATTAATATATAATATATAGAAAAGATTGAAAAACTCAAAAAAATATTTTTTCTTGTGGTCCAAAATATATTTGAAAACATATTTGAAACATAATATATAATGCATATGTATTAATTAATTATTCTTTTTAATTATTATATAATAAATTATTAAGATATAATATATAGAATATATTGAAAAACTCCCAAAATTATTGAAAAATGACTTAGGCAATTATGCTATGTGGCCGACAATATAGTTCACTAGTTACCAGTGCTTTATATGCAGTTGGCTAATTTCCTTTATATGATTATTTCAAACTATTTTATATAAAATAATCTAGTCTATTTTGTATTGGTAATCATAATTTGAACTACATGACATACATTGATCTTTTTTGTACATTGAGCTCAAGGCACCACTGCCCTTTAAACCTTCGCACAAGTGTCATTGATTCGAGAGACAGGAAAACAAGAGAACGATTCGAGATGCACTTCTCAGAGGGTAAACAATTTCTGAAGCGGAACCTCGCAGCTCTGAAAGATGTCTCCACCTTTCAAGGAAATTGAGACACGACACCCTAGCGGACGTCTTCTTTCAGTTCTCCTTTTGCATTCCTTCACTTCTGCTCATGAAGCTTCCTACTCGTATCTTGTAACACAGCGATTTTCAAAACGTGATGTGGTCCCATAGTGGTATACAAAAGAATCACTAAATGAAATCCTCAAACTGTCCATCATGTAACAGAAGATGTAACACTACATGCAGCTCAGTTGTATTTAACTTTATTGTGCAATACATTTGAACTGAATTGCTTTTGAAGTGGTGGGTTACAATATTAAATATATAAAATTCAATGTTGGTCATGATAGTGGTACTTGGAGAGCACAGACTTTTTTTTAGGTGGCACTTATAAAAGTAAAAGTTTGAGATCCTCATTTTTTAATTTAAATAAATAAAAAAACACACACTGCTGAGTGGAATTAACAAGACTCAAAAACACTAAAGTTGTCATTGTGATTGCCGTTACATTATTTATTAAAGCATAACATTTTAAATAACACTAGTTTTAAAACGTCTACAAAACTGGACATGTAAGTAATGAATATTTTTGACAAGCCGTTTTCTTTACATAAATACTTTTCACTTTGTTCAGAGTAAATATAGTTGGATTTCACATCCTGCCTCAGACATGACGCACACATAATCTGATTCATGACTTACTATATATGCGTGTGTGTGTGTGCGTTTGTGTACCTCTGCATGCTGCCTTCAGATGTCAACATATAAGTGTGAAAACTTGAGCTTGATGATTAAGATCACTGGTCTTCTTATGCTGCTGACTAAACACAACAAATACTACTTTCAAGTTCTCACTTAACTCATTCAATCCATAAGACATACAGGTACGTTTTCAAAAACGTAGTCCCCACCTCCCAAAGACGTATTTATACGTCTTTCTTTTTATATCATTACACAATATTCTGTTTGCCTCGCAAAATCAGTCAACATCCAGAAAAATGCTGGAATTGAGGGGTTCCTCTAGTGAAAATTTCTGGGATTAAATGAGTTAAGCACTCCCTAAAATAACAAAAGCAATTGTGTTGATGACTTTTTTTGTGAAGGTACAGTTTTGCCACCAACAAGTAGAGAGTGAGAGTTGTTTGTGACTCATCTGTGATGTCACTTCTTCTTCTTGAAGATTTTATTGAAAGCGTTTCTGCGACGGCCGCCCCCGGACGCCTCGCCCTCCTCGCGTCCGTCCTCCATGGGACTCCACCTTGGGGGCGTGTGGACGGCCGAGAAGAGGACGGGGCTGTCGGTGGCGTCGGCTGTGATGCACAGGGAGCGAGTGGAGCAGGAGGAGGCGAGAACAGCAGCGGAGGTTCCCCTGAGCTCTCCGAGGCTTGAACTCTTTTCCAGGCCTCCTCCTACTCCTCTAATCCTGGAGCTCTGACCTTGCAGGGGCTGAAGCCTATTGGACAAGAGGAGGGTCTTGGAGTCGTAGGGGCTTCGTGATTCACTGTGAGAGTGCGGGAGGGGGGAGTCCGAGTCAGAGCGATCCATAATGTCCCTGAGGGAGAAAAGGAATAGGATGATATCATAGGTTGGATTTACACTACATGGCTTTAAAAGACAAAATTAAGATTTGTTTTGCTCTCAAATGGAATATGCATCATCCACTCCCAAAAATTGTTACAGGTATTAAATCGGAATTGGGCACTGCAATGATAACTTCAACACATGCTTAAAAATAATGGCCTGAAAGCATGATGCTGTTTAAACACAGACCGGATAAAACATTGTGAATTATGATTTGTTAAGGCTCAAATCACTGAGCTCGCCTGAAAACAAAGTACAGTGGAACTTCTCAAGTTGGAACACAAGCCTGGAAAAAAAAAATCTTTACTTTTTTTCTAGCACATCAGTTTTTTGAGATATTTATATTTTTGCTTTTCAGTTTGACCTACAAAGGATTGTGCAAGATGGATTTTATCATGCGTTTTAATTTATAGCTGTGATGTTTCAGGAATAAAAATCCCACCTGTTGCTGAACACTTAATTCCTAAATATATTACTATAAGACATAAATAATAATAATCTAATTTATAAAAGTAATATAATTATTATTATTAACACCGGATGTACTAGAGAAAAAAAACATGGGTGGATTCAGAATCAGTGCAAGAAAATAATCTAGAAAAATACATACGTGTATCTCTGATTAAAAAAAATGGGGTAAAAATTTGTCGGCCAGTGTTGTTAGCAAATATGTTGCCTTCCAGTTCAGAGGCCCCGCTGTACTCTGATCTGACCAAGAGGGTGATTATATTGTTAGTTGGAAGTAACTTAAATTATTGGTTCTTGGCTGGTAGATACAGGGAGAGTACAAGTCAGAAGCACAACATGTCAATGCTACTTTAGTGCTCCCATAAACAGCTCACAACAGTAGGAACACCACAAGCAGAGCTGGGGGCGCGGGGATAAAGCAGAAAAGGGTACCCCGAGCTGCCTGAGCGACAGCGCCGCCTCCAGCTTGCCGCCGCCGTAGATTGGATGAGCAGAGAAGAAAAGTGAGCCGTTCCCTCAATGTAGGAATTGGGCGTTTTGGAGAGAGGAGGAGGAATAGGGTGGCGAGAAAGTGAAAACAGAGTAGGGTGAGTAATCGAGGCCGGGTAGACTGAAGGGTGAGAGAGTGAAGAGGAGAGAGGCGGCGCAGGCACAGGGAGGAATTCCAGCTGGCCGATGGAGTGGCTGCGTTTCTGCCGTGTGTGGCCCCGGGGAGAGCTGGTAATTAGGCCACACCCATCCTGTTGATGAGGGACATTTCCGTCTACCAACCTCTGAGAGCTGAACATCATAGCGGAGTCTGCCATCCTTTGCTGCAGGGGCATCAGACTCTGAGCTGGGAAATACAAGAGTAATTTATGTATTAATGACAAAAAGGAGAGAAAGTCAAATTATATTCACCTCGTAATAGTTATATTGCATTTTAAGTTCATCCTGAAATTTCATGAGAAAGCCCAATCTCCCTAACTTTTTGTGAATAATGCAGGTAAACATTGCTCCATTAAAAATGCACATTGAGGACATGTGTTGAGTGTTGATGGTGGAGAGGGAGGGGCCAACCAGAGAGCTTCCACGGTGATTGGTTGTCTGCAATGCTGCTCAGTGGCCAGAGGTCGCTCACTCGTCGGTCCATCTGCCAGGCTGCATCTGGAGGGAGCCAATTAGGAAAGAGGTGCTAAGAGACAGCTAACCAGAGAAAGAGGAACAAGGAAATGTGCTTCTTCATTTTAAATGGTCCTTTTCCACTGCTCTGTACCTGCTCGATTTGGCGCGGCTCTACTAGTACTTGACACTTTGCCAGTATAAAAGTGTCTAAGTCCAGCATCCACCATGATGAAGTACTTTGATGCAAACTTTTTCAATTTCACTGATCAAGACGAGACTGTCCATTCTCACAAATCCTTTACTGCAAACTCTTTCTAGTTCAGTGTCATCACGAAGCACCCATCCAACATTAAGAAGTGCTTTCACGTGGACTCCTTCAATGCTACACCCTCGCTGTGCAAAGGAGAGATTTGGCCGCTCCTTCCTACCGGCTGCTGTCAGACTGTTTAAGAAGAACATTGGGTTTAGTCTACAAACGGGCGGGCATTAGTGAAATTTTGCAGTCCTAGGATGCAATACACACTACTTGAGTGTCCTGAAAGGCGCTTCAAAATCTAATTTATTATTATTACTACTACTGTACTTTATATTGACCAATGCTGTATTTTGTTTACCATTGCAGTATTTTTTTATTATTGCAGCATTTTCATTTATTTCCCCTCTGTAGCATGGAAAGACCTAGGGAGTGTTTCTTCACACTTGTATATGTTGTGGGATGCAAGTGTGTATATACATGGGGATTTGTGTATATACGTGTATACTGTGTATATACGCATAGGTTTGCTTTTTCTGAACGTCTGCTGCTAATGTTATACATTAACGGCTACATTATCCCGCCACCACTGTGTGATCTATATTTTTGCTGCTTTAACACAGCAAATTTCCCCATTGTGGGACTAATAAAGGACATCTTTAATTTTAGTTATCAAGAATAAGGCTGGGTTCAAAAAAAAAAAAAAAAAAGTAAGAAAAAAATCGATAAATTGATATTAATCGTTTTCCTTTCCATAGCCCGATATTGATTCAGAAAACCATATATCGATACTTTTAATAACGTATTTTCCCCCATAAATTTACATAATTTTGCATATCACGTGAAATCTTGTCTCTTCACAAAAGTAGCGTATCAAAACAAAATGGCTGAAGCAGAGAAGTCAATGCCAACAAGCACAAAGGCAGATGTATTTATTGTTTTGATCAGGTCATGTTAAATAAAAGGTACATGATTAATGTAACTGCATTGGCTTCAACTCTCAATGTAAATATTTTTACCAATGCACCTAGTTACATCAAGCAGTGTGTACTCATATCAGCATTGGTTCTTCTGAGAATACAAAAGTAAAACGTGAAATCCTTGATTGAATCAAAAATCAATCAAAGTGAATCATGAATCAAAAATCTTTTGATTTTGGAAATTCGAATCAATACCCAGCCCTACTCAAGAACGGGCCATTATTCATGGTGATGAGTTTTCATGAGGATTTTACATTTACATTTACTTTACATTACTGTGACCGAGAAGCGCCGATCCTGCATTATCGAGTGCTTTAATGTGGACCCTTTAAAAAAAAAAAAAAAAAAAAAAAAAAAACGTAAAAAAAAAAAAATCTGATCAAAACTTCGACTCCAACTTTTAATGACTTTAATGTCAAATCAATTATTAACATGCCCTAGCTTAGACTTCGCTGTTGGACTCATATTGTGTTTATTTAGACCTAATAGCGACAAAAAAAAAAATATAATTACAATAACATTTTAATTAAATAAGTCAATATTTACACAATGCAGAGCTCATAATCTTTCTGGAATCAATGCAGAGTGATTTCACTGTTGACAGCTCAAGTAAAAACTCAACTCACATTTCAGCGTCCCGGGTGACAAGATGTCCTCATCCATGTCGTCCAGGTCGTCAGACAGGAGGAGGTGCTGCGGCGTCGCCGGTCGCAGGCCCAGAAAGGACGGGTCCAAATTAAGGGCGGCAGCCAGTGCCCCAAGACCCGGGTTAGTGACCAGACAGAAACCCGTCAGGGACTCGATATTCTGCCAGCGGTGCAGCTTCTCTCGCAACGCTGCCGTCACATCAGCCAGCGCCTGTCTGGAGGAGTCATCAGGATGTTGATTTGAGGTATGCATGACTGGATAGGATATTTTACAGATGCGTTCTCTTGTGACATTTTGACAAAGTATACTGTCGCGTATCATCGGTCAAAGGGCACTAACTTGGCAGAAAGGATCTTGTGGTCTACGTCATCTAATGAGGAGCTGTGAGCCACGTGAAACGTGCCAAACAGAGAACTCCTCTTCTTCTTGATCTTCTCGGCCTGAAATATCACCAAAACCATCGTCATTACGGTCATGGTAGGGGTTGAGAGTGCTGACGAAACTTCTCAGTCGGGCGACAACATACATTCCCTTTTGGGATATACTGTATATGCTCTGCTACAATGTATTTATTTAGCTTTTAAATATATCTTTGAGGTCCGGTGCCAACTGGTAGTTGGGGACCATTGACCTAGCGTCATCAACTCACCCCCTCTCTGGCTTGTAGCAGCTGCCTCTCGGCACTCTGCTTCTTGATGTTGTAGTACTGAACTTCCATCTCGTGCGTCAGTTGCAACCACGTCTGCAGTGCGTCCGGCGGCGACCAGTGAGCCCGCGACTCCAGCTCCCTCTCTGCCTTTTTCAGTGCCATCCTCACCTGCGAGTACATGTCATCAGAAGTAACATTTTCCTCGTGTGACTTGCGTCTAGGTACCGAGCTGCGGTGTTATCCGCAACCTGCTCCAGTTCTTCCTCGGCGTACTTCTGGCGACTCCTCTCATTTTCCGTCCCCTCGCGGAGATCCCGGAGCCGCTGGGCTTCCTGCTTGGCGGTGTTGATCTCGTTCCTCAGCTCCTTTTCCACCTTCACTTTCTCCACCTGAACGCAGCGCTGATCCTCCTGGGCCTTTTGCAGCCTCACAACAACAAATGCCACTTATGTTATTCAGCTTGACAAGGCAATGAAATACAGTAAAAGACACTAATTGAGCCCTACCTCAAATAGTAAGAAAATAACCCAAAACAAGACACAATATGTTCATATGTACACAGCAGGTGGCGCTGTGAGCTCACTGTGTGTGACATGGAGAAGAAAGATAAGCGCGCATGAGAACACGCCACACACATACATGCACACACGAAAGGAAACAGTGTCATGGGCACATTGCCACCTGTTTGAGTCCAAATGACTGACACTGGATCAGTCGAGCAGCTGAATATACGACAATAGAACGTCATTGTGACGGAACAACGCAAAGGAGTCTGTAGCATTAATCCCATTTTGTGTGTGCACGTGTGTGTGGATGTGTGGGCATTGGACAGACTGTAAAGCGAGCTCCTTGTCTCTCTTTGTCCTTAAAAGGAGTTTAATCTGGAATCTTCTTCACTGCTCATCGCCACACTCGCACACACTCACATTTGTGAGCACCCTCAAGTCAGTTCCCTTGGTTGATTTTCTTTGAACTCACTTCTCCTGCATGTCCAACAGGCTCTGCTCGGCCCTCTGAAGACCCTCCAGATCCTTCATCAACTTGCCCAGGTCGTCCCTGGACCTCCTTGTCTGGACATATGCAAACCAGCAGCCACCCAGCGCTGCAAGGATGGACACGCCCAGAACAAGGTCCTTCCACCGGTTCTGCCGGCCTAGTTTCACGCACAAAAAGATACACGTACACACAGAGTTACATAAACAGACAGGAATAGATGAGGGTGTCATGGAGTGATGGAGTGTTTGCTAAAAAGAGGATTTCTACAGTGGTTTGAACCCTGAATGCACTATAAATCTCTTCTTTATTTTTATATGAAACTGCTGGTGTTTATTAGTTTATTATTTATTATTGAGAAGTACATTGAGTGGGTCCTGAATTTACAAGTTCCATTTATCACTAGTGTAGTCTTGGTCTGAAGCATCCCCTAAATTAAGCTGTTGATGCCGAGTTCCAGAGCAGCCCGGCAGATAGACTTTTACTGGCTTTGCACGAATGTCTGCTCTTGGAGTTCAGTGATTTTATCAGTTGTGGTTGCAGCAGAAGAAAGAAAGAAAGCGTACAGTGACTCTTGGGACACACCGTTTATGAAGTACTGTATCTCACAAAACTGTGTGCACCCCGAACATTTACACACATGTAAATAATTTATTATATCTTTTCGTGGAACATGAAGAAATCAGACTGGTAATTAAAATGTACAGTGTACAGCTTGTATAACAATATAAAATTTACTGTCCCCTCAAAATATGTAAAATCACAGTGTTGTGATGCAATATTTGGTAACTAAAGTGAGTACACCCCTAAGTGAAAATCCCCAGTCTAGGTTTTAAGTATCAGTATTTTCTGCGACCGCCATTATTTTCCAGCACTGTCTTAACGTGGAGTTCAGTTTGCAGGTGCAACACAGTGGTGAGGGGTCAAGGCCTTCAAGACTTTCTCTACTGGCCTAACGTAATCAAGAAATCATGATCATATTCTTCACATTGATGTCATATTATATCCTAGTGTTGAATTAGGTTAGACTTTTTATCCAATCAGAATTCAGCTAGCTCGTGTTGCCAGGTTGATTTCATAATACCAGTAGCAAGCAATATTCATCCAAGGCCTTCAGATACAATCATGCGGGCGTCTGTTCTGTGTAAGGAGGCTTTTTCAGTTGATAGTTGCAATAGCCAATCAGATCACGAGTTGATGACAGTAAGGACTTCTTGCTGTCTCTACGTTGAAGGCGATGAATGCGTCTTGTGATTGGATACTCACTCGTGAGGGGGCAGCGCTATGCGGAATCAACACACCAGAAAGTTGTAACTGGTGACCGTTCGAAAATCTAAAATATATTCTTGCTTTTTTAAACCACAATGGCTGATGGAGGGAAAAGTGTGGATTTTGAAGGTTATTTTCAAGACGGACCTTCCAAGAGAAGTTAGGTCGTCCAACAGACACTCAGTAGTGCGTAAGTCACACTTACGGTAAGTGTGTTTCTGTATATTACTTCTAAAACCACGGTGTCATAAATAATGGTAATATGAGGGGTATTTATTCATGTCGGACTAAGTAGTACTTCACTGAAGGCCTTCGTGTGAAATGCATGGCCTTCCACTGCTGGAACGTATGCTATTTGTGGAGGGTTGAGAATAGACAAATGCTCTCTAACCATCGGTTCAGTAATATATGTCCGCATCCCTGTTCATGAAAACTCTGTACTAACATAAACCTGTTCCTGCCAGAAAAAAAAAGTGGGAGACCAATGCTGTAAACCACTTCTTACAATTTTGGACACAAGACTGCCACCTACAGGTTTGGAGTGGAACAGTATGTTAAGAATTGTTTGGCCTGGGCTGAGGTCTGCTCTCTATCTACCAAGTGCCATTGTAATGTGATGTTTGGCTAAACAGGAAGTGTTAAGCATACCTGGCGGCGGCCCAAACAGCACAGTATCCAGTGCCTTTAGCTGCAGCTTCTGAGCATGACTCCGCTCTAAAATTCTCAACACTAACCCGGTCAGGGTAGTGTTTTTCACCGCCAGCCTGGTGGAGAAAGACAGGGATGAAATCACAGAGTCAACAACGAGCACTCAAGCTCGGTAAACGTCTCTTCACAGGCCGGATGCTACGTGTACAGGTGAGCGTTACCTTGGTAACGCCTTGCCGTCCAGCTCGTGTTTCCGGAAAGTTTCGCCATACTGGGGGAGCTCCACACTGAGCTGCAGCCACTCCTCAACCTGCTCAACTGTCCAGTTATACACTGAACACATACAATAATACATTGCTTTACAAATCTATTAGACTCAGTGTAATTTTTATTCTATAGCTACTCTGAATTAATAGCACTGCTTTCATTAGCAGTTCATAGACTAGTATGTAGGAATCCAGAGCATGTTTTTAATTTCAATCTTAACTTCAATTTGCAGAGAAGTTGTGACCGTCTAATATTAAAACGATTACTATTGCTAGACTTCACTTGAGTGACTTGCAGATTTTGTATTCATGATAGCATTATACTGTACCTGTATTACTTACAAAAATTGTATTGTAAATAATCACATTTCCTCTTTGTGTGTTTAGAACAGAGCTGAAAAGTACTAGAGATTTGATCTTTCCAGTAAGCACAACCCCCTCTTCTCCCTCTATCCTTTTAATGGACTCACCCTCTGAGTTCTTCCAGGCGTCCCACATGTCCTCTAGACTAATGTGCAGGTCTGCACGGTGGAAGCTGCTGTGCTTGGCTTTCGAGTCGTGATACTTGAGATCCTCGCGCAGGAACTGTCAAAAAGTTGGAACACAAGTCAGGCCAAAAACCCTCAAGTGGCTTATTCCTTTTTTTTTTGGGTGTCACCTCATCCGTCTCGGCCGTGTCCACTGTGCCGTCGGCATCGTCGTCCATTTGTTTGTGAATGCTGCAGATGGCCTCGAAACTCAACAAGGCGTTCTCGTCCTCACAGAGCTGCTGGTCCATTGCGCACAGGTCTACAACACACCAGATTTATAGCACACAATGTAATCTGCTCAAGTCTATGGTTGTTTTAGATTTGAATACTGTATGTATAAGCATGAACGCATTTGTGTTCATTAACCAATCACGTTCAAACTCCAGTTAAATGCGAGTAAGCACACAAATTTAAAGCACCTCTGAATAACCCCAATAAAGTTCAGCTCTTCTAGTAGGCTTTCCTTGATATTTTTATTGTCACGTCTTTAGGCACAAGCCTTGGTCTTTTGTGGTGTTGACCTCATTTCAGCCATTTACAAGATTCAAATGATTTTAATAGATGTGATTGTAATATTTATTAAACAGTTTACTTACAGCCACAGCATTATAACAGCACAATCTATTGACCTCCAAAACGAGAGTGGTTTTAAAAATTCTACATTCACGAGAACAATAATCCTCAATTTTCAATTAAATTATTATTTTTTTTAATTTATGGCAGCACAACACACTAGTGCTTCGTAAATTTGCTATAGTTGAATGGTTCTGAGTTGACTCTCAATTTGGGGTTTGTGCAGGTTTTCTTCAGTTTCTGGACCACTCCAAAAACGCTTATTGGGTTAATTGAAAAATGATGGTGTGAATAGTTTTGTCTGTATCATCCCACCGTGTATCCATTACAATCACACAAGTTGGTCCAGGGTACCTAATAAAGTTGCTAGGAAAAAAAAAACCTATTTTTGCAGCAGTATGTCACACTGCGATGAAGGCTGGTTCTGTTTGTTTGGTCGCTTCCTGCTTGCTGTCTTTTGAAAGACTGACTCTCCTCTCGTTTCAGGTCACTGTCCCCCACCCTCCTGTGCCAGTCTGATTGTCAGCCCCGCCCTGGTTGTCCCCATCTGTTGCCCCTCACCTTGTGTTTAAATGCTCTTAGTGTTCCCTTCGTCCCTTGCCTTTCGTCCTTGTGTGTGTACGCCAGCCTCTTGACACAGATCTGACCACAGCCTTAACTGTTTTGACTTTCTGCTGCTGAGTGAGTTTTTTTTTGTATGTTTGATAGTTTAGCCTAGATTTTGGTAGTTAAAGTTTACAGCCCCCCCTACCCCTTCCTGTTTGGTGTGATTTTGTGTTACTTAGATTTTAATCGTTTAGAGCAGGTGTGGGCAAACTACTACACATGCGGACCGTTAAATGTTTTAATCCGGCCCGCAGAACTTGAAAAAATATTGAATGAATAAACCTTGTTATTGTTTTATTTTCTAATACTGTGGTTTTTCAAAGACATATATATTGTTGTAATGCTTTTGTTCGCTTTCATTTATAATTAAATGTATTTTTTTTTCTCAGATGATGTGAGGGTACCAAAACACTCCATCCATCTGCTCCTGCTCTGTAAAAAATTTAGAACCCATTGTGGCCTACTAATCAAAAAGTTTGCCCACCCCTGGTTTAGAGTCTCCAGTTGTCAGGAATGTTTTTGTTATTTGTTATTCTTTGGCTCTTTTTCCTCCACTGCAACGTTAAATAAATAAATTTGTGTTTTTTCCTAGATTGGAGTGATTGATTATTTAAATTTTCAAAGCTAGAATAATTACATAGCTTGTTTATTTCCTCATTAGCCCTCAAATAAATCTCGCCTTTTTACTCTGAACCCTGTAAATGCTGACCTGTGTTCAAGCCTCATATTGACAGTAATTGTTAACAGTTAGGTTAGCATCCAGCCAACCTCATGCCTTCCGTTAGCTTGGTCGGCATGACAACTGACTTGCGTTGGACACATCACAGCAGGAACTTTATGCCTACATTTGGTCATTTGAGCCTCTTGAGAGAGTCTCTGGAAGATCACTCAGCTGTGTATATGCGTGTCTGTGTGTGTGCTTGCCTGAGCTCACAATCCATAATAGAAACTACAAGGCAAACACACTTTGTCCAGGTTTGAAGTCATAAGGATTCATCTGGGAAACAAGGGAAGGCTAACTTAAACAGACTGTAAATCATCAGATACCTTTCCAAGTTAAGCGCATGAATGCACACCAGCCAATTTATTTATACAGCATATGAATGACTTTGGGAAATACATGGATTCTTGAATTGAAATAAGGACAGCGAGCCCACATTTATTCGCAGTTCACGATAAATGAATTCAGCTATTTGTGTTGTTTTTTGTGAAACTCAAACACAAAATGGCTTTAAAGCCCTGACTAATAGGATACCTGAATGGTGTCAAAGAAGTACAGTGGCACCTTGACTGCCCTGACTTAAGATTTTTTTTTTTTAAACTGAAGTAAAATGAATTGAAAACTTGGTTATGGTTGTTCATGGTTCTGTCCACTAGAATACTAAGTGATGCTTAACTGTTCATCTTTCATAAAATGTATGGAAGGCATTTATGACATCCGGTAAGACGACCATAACCGAATCAAAAGACTGTTTTTGTGCTGCTGTTTTGATGAGCAACAAAGTTAATGTAGGTGCGTAAACAATGGCGCCTATGACCCGAGAAGGTTAAAAAAAAAATAAGGGAGGTCTCTTTGTGGGAGGCATTTATTGGTCCAAAGTGGATCAGAATCTAATTGGGGGAAAGTGCCTAGATGTTGTTTGTTTGGACAGTGGAAAAGCTCTCTGCGGCCATCAACAATGTCCATCAAGTTGACCCATGGTCAACTGGGGCACTTATACATCACAAACAAAAAGAAAGTGGGGGTGCTCTAAGGTAAAGAGAGACACAGAGGTGAAGTGACACCAGCATTGCGTTAGAGGATTAACGTCAACAGCTGGGACGATAAAAATAAAGAAGCAGCAGGAAGGTCAAATCAAAGTCGGAGTTCGTTGAACACTGATGACATATTTCGATGACATTTTACTCACAAAATTGAGACTTTGTTTAGCATCAATTTTCGGATTAAATTTGGAAAATTTCAATCCATTCGTTTTCTAAAGTACCCACCTAGTGCCGTGGCTGAAAGGTACTGAACTGCACAATCGCGAGGAAAAAAAAATATATACAACCGTACTGTAGACTGACCCTGACAAACGTAACCAACTGGTCACAACAGAAAAACTCTGACCCCTCGTGTTCGTAATGGTTTTGAGGTGCTGCACTGTAGTAATTTTTATTGAACCACAAACAATTACCTCAAGTATCAAATAAGAACTGAGTGCCGCTGTTACTTAATAATAACAAGAGAGGAAATGGATCATAAAGAAGAGAATATGGAAATTTGTGAGACTTTTGTCAATGATCGCGCCATTCATTGGCTTCGCGTTGACTCTCCACACTTCGCTTTTTAGCCACAGGTATGCATGTAATTATAAAGTACAGTATATAAAAATAAATAATGACGTATAAATGGTTACATATTTTATATATATTAGGGCTATTAAAGTTAAACCATTAAGTTTGGAGATTAATTCATATTTTATAGAGTGTGAGAAAAATAGAAATCAGTTACCTCAGTTTTATTTACTGTGTGGTAACTGACCTCTGCTCACTTTGCAGCCAAACTTAGAGAGTCACAGACGCAAAGACAAACACATATATATATATGTCTGTGTGGCTGCCAGGATGGCCGAGTGGTCTAAGGCGCCGCCGCGTTCAGGACCCAGTCTCCCTGGGTTCGAATCTCGAATTTCCCCATTGTGGGACTAATAAAGGCAATATTATTATTATTATTATTAATATATATATATATATATATATATATATATATATATATATATATATATATATATATATATATATATATACATACATACATACATACATACATACATATACACACACATTATCTGATCTGTTTCTCCTCACGAGGGTCGTGTGTGTGTTGGAGCCTATACCAGCCATCCTCGGGCCATAGACGGGGTTGCCAGCAATCGCAGGGCACACAAAAACATACTACCATCCGCAATCATAATCATATGTACACTGTATGTACATATATACACTAATATCTACATACACACACACGATCCCTAATCCTAAAATCTTTATACTGTGAGGCAGACATCCTAGGCTACTAGGCAACTGTACTGAACAAAAATTTACCTAGAAAAAAAAGTATAATGTAAAGAATATTTTCGAACATTCAAAAATGGTGTTTAAATGAGCTTTCATTTTCGCACACTCAATAGCATCTTTGGGAATGCTAACAAGTAATGTTCATTTTGAATCTCTTCACTAGAAAATTATTGAAAATACTTTGAACACAAAGTCTTTACTTAAGGAAGAATCTATTTTTGTCATCACGTTTCCTTCCTGTGATGCTGTTTGGAAGCTGTAGTGAGTTGCTATCGCTTCTACACACTCGTCATGTCGTCATCGTATGTAAATGATTTCCTTTGTAACACCATCTGAACATTTTTTCCCTGAGCTACACAAGAAGTGAAGTATGTACATTGACTTTGGATTTTTTTTTCACATAATCTTACTAGTCATTACCTTTAGCATAATAAGATAGGTGTGCCAACATTTTGGCATTATGCTCAAAATGACTTGAGGCTTTAACTGCTGGCAAAGGTATATCAACAAAGTATTGTGCAAAAACCATAAATACATAAATACTCCTGGATCGAGTCAGCACTTGAGCACTCCATTTTTTTCTTTGACTTGACATTAAATCAGAATGCTAGATAGTGCAAGTGAACTCATCTCAACTCACTTCACAACAAGCAGCAGTTTAGCACATAAAAAAGGTTTATTGCCTCTCCCACTTGAGGTTTACTGTCACACTAAACATTAGAAAGAGGATTACACTGCATATTCACAATAACCACATACCTGCTCTTAAGTCTTGTGGAATTGTATGCTTTTGTCTGAATTTGAACAGTCAGATGAAAACTTAAATGTGCATCGCCTTTCCAATAGTTGGACATTATCTAGGAGAATTACAATTAAGAACATATTGAGTTTGTTTATTTTGCTGCATGAAAAATAAACACTTATTTCATTAGATAAAAAAAAAAATCATACATCCATATTGCATGATTTTACAATATTGTGCAGCCCTAATAATATAACAATAGTAAAGGGCATATATTCTTTATCCTCTGGATATGAAGGTCTACTATTACTGCAGCTTAATGAGGACCAGCTCCTTCCTCCTCCTCCATCTCAGTGCCTATGTTATACTGCCACCAGGTGGCCAAGACGCTCACACCAGGAGCAGCACAATGACCATAGAATTGAAGCAAAGAATGTGTTAAAAATTGTTCAATTCAGGACGCTTAATGTAAATAATCGGGTGGGCCAGGTTAAAGAACAGAGCCATACTTTTCCTAACATGGGTCTAGAGGAAATAATAGTAGGATTCAAGCAGTTTAACCCCTACCTGAGGCTGTACCTGAATGGTCATGTTGGTTGTGCAGGTGGGCATGGTCACTCTTGCCCACCCGGGCGCTCAGGACACACACCAGCCATAAACACACTCGCGCCATATCTGGTGAGGACAGACAGAACAGGAAATGGTCAAAACATCTGCTTAAATGAGAAGTGTAACGCTCCACATATATAATCACACTGTAGTGCAAAAAGAACAAAAGCCTAAAAAAGACAGCTATTTAAAAAAACTGGACAACTTTGTTCCAAACCATAAACGGGGTTGATTTAAACTGATTTCGAGACAGAGAACTCCTCCCCCAAACAGCAACATCTTACGTTTGCTGAGAAAAAGACTGTGCTGGAGGTCAGACTTAAGGAAGCTGTTCAACTTCACGTCAACATTCCTTGAGGAATGTGCCCACAAACGCCTTTAAACTTAAGTCATTACTCACATGTGCAGGGTGGCCTCCTCACTAATCCATCGGGAGCTGTCAGATCAGGTCCGAACGAGCGGACAAGGGGAAATCATCAACAAAGCGGCACAGATGATGATAACACTGTGACTTCTTCGGCAGTCAAATTGAAACAGCTGCAGAGAAAGTAAGAAAAAAAAACGCAGCCAGAGATCCGCCTGTGCTGCCTTCAGGCGCCCTCACCAAAATATGTTGCGACATGTTTCGTGTCATGTTCATTACGTTTTTGTTTGTGCGAGCGACATATTAATTCTTGCCAGGTGAATATTGTTAGAAATTTGAAGAACTGCATTTGCATACAGCAGTCATTAAAAAAGTAGTACTGTTTAAGTAAAATAAATAACTAAATAACTAAAAGTCTGAATCATATGAGAATAAAACCTGACTGCTCCATCTTCTAACTTACATTTATAAAGATACAGCTTTATTCAACGAATATTATTTACTGTGTAAATAATGGAATAAAGATAAAGATAAAGATGTCCTTTATTAGTCCCACAATGGGGAAATTTGAATATTATCACAACATTGATTTTCTTCACAAGACTATGATCTTTTCTTTTGAATTATTAAAAAAAATCATTATTTTCAGGATTTCGATTTTTCCCCCCTAGAAATCTGGCATTTTTTCTTAATTTGACTTTTTACATCGGATTTTATTCTCCTTAGTTCTGACTTTGTTCAATAAAATACACATAAAAATAGATGACCTTTTTTCTCACAAATTTCTGATTTATTTAAAATAAAACAGATTAATTGTTTGACTCATTACCTTTAGAATTTTGCTAAAAAAATATGTAAAAAATCTTTCTCACAAAAAATAAGAATTTTACCCTCAAAAACATTTTTCCCTTGAAAAAACATGACTTATTTGAAAATAAGCAACTTTCCCCCCCTCAAATAAATGCAACTTTCTTCACTGAAAAATGCAGTACTGCTTTGCTTTTTGCAGTTTTGTGTTCTCTCATTTCCGACTACAACTGTGACTGGAAGGCATCGTTCAAGTAATTTAGCAGTCAGTGTTTGCCCCCTAGTGATCAACGCCAGGACATGCAAATCCAGCCAAAGAAGAAATCCAACAAGTAAACAGTTAAAAACTTGTTTTATTTATTTATTTATTTTTTTACATTTTTTTCACAGGAACCTGACAAAACAGACACAAATGGCATTTTAGTTTGTGATGTTTTAACAGCAGTCCATGTACAGGAGTCCTATATGAGAACAATGACATGAATTGATATATAGTCCAATGATTCCTAGCGCAGTACATGTACCACTAGTGATAGACAGGCTCCCTCAGTACAGTTCAGTTGTATTCAACTTTTTCATACATTTGCATTACTTAAAAACTGTTCACCTACAAAGGTTCAAACACCAAGTGGCAACGGACACGAGTCCTCGGCCCCAACTTGGCTGCAAAAGCTCCTCACAAAAGATACGAATACCAGTACACACACACACACACACACACTCCACGGAACAGACGACAGTAAACTTCCTCTTCCTCCTCCTGCTGTTGCTGCTTTCATGCTCCACCCATCCACACTGACACAAACATGTACAGACATACTGAACAGAACTGAACGGAGCGGGTGTGTGCGGACAGGACTGATGCCCGGTGAGTAACTTTTTCATTCAGTGAGTGTCTGAATCCATATCTGAATAAGAGAAAATAGGAAAACACTAACCTGAGGAATGGCAACGATAGAGAAGTTGCCACAACACTTTTCAACCTTACAACTATACTAACATCAGTGGTAATAATGAAAATGAATGCTATTATGACATAATATGGCAATACTTGTACACGATTGTATCGTTTGCCCTGATGATTTAACCACAGAACATAAATGAGTAATACAATAAAACAGTAAACATGTCAAAGTACAGTGTAATTCAAGATTGTCTCATCGCAACACAAAGAATAAAGAACGTCAATAATACCGATGATCAATATAGCCTTTTAATTTCTCTCAGTTTCATATTTTAGATTGATTAGTATTATTTTATTTATATTACACCATATGGAAAGCGCTTTGTTACAGCTCCAACTGTTGTGAAATGCGCTATATAAATAAAGTTGAATTGTATTGTATTGTATTGTATTCCATGATATGCTGTGATGGTAGCCTGATTTTGGTGAGGTGATACTTGATCAATTGATTTTTTATAATTGGTCAAGAAGCAAAACTAAGTTATGTGTCATTCTGGATGTGGCTGCTACTGGTCTTGGATGAAGAGTAGCAGTGCACAAACCCTTCCTGCTTCACTTTCAACACACACTCGCACACATACACACATTAGTTCCTCTATTGTCAGAGGGCCTGTGAGAGGCACGATTGTTAGTGAGATGACATACTGTAAACTTTGACGTCTCACTCGCATGGACATCAGTCGGAATGTGGAGTCAGTTGAAAAGGATGTCAAATAAAGATTTGACTATACTCATCTGTTTATAGTGGAGTATTACTATACAGTATATTGCATAACTTAAGACACCAACATAAAAACAAAAACAAAATTGACATGCTTTACTTTGTCATTTATAAAGTGTAGCCTATTTATCTCAGCTATACTGATAGGCTTATCTATTAAAGCAAGCGTGTTTTCCGAGCTAGCTAGTTGGGCTATCTATCTAATCTAGCTATCGTTGCTAGCTATTTATGCATTAAGAAAACTATTTCCCTCACATTATTGATCTGTATTAGCTATAGGTTCTTATCGATTTCTGCAAGTTCATTTTTTAATTCCGTAGATGTATCAGAGATCGCAGCTGATCTTATATCAACAAGTTTAGCGAGCAAGTTTACTTATACTGATCAGTCTTTGCTAGCTACTTAGTTTATCAATTTGACTGAACTAGTTTATGCATAATATCAATTTGTCTTGGCTAGCTACTTTGCTTATCTATTTTACCATTGCTGCAACACTGATCTATTTTTTAGTAAACTAGTTTTCTTACAGATCAATACATCTCATTAAACTACTCCCATGATCTATTTCTGCAAGGTAATTTTCTTATGATAATACAGTCTTAGCTGGTCTATTTTTCACAAGCTGGAGTTCTTATCTGTTTCTATTTATGTTGCTATTTTCAGTTATTTATGTCATGCCAGCAAAAAGCTAGTTAGAATACATAATTAGCATAAGGTCATGTATTCTTACAATTTAAAATGGGTATTTGTCAAAAAGACATACTGTACATTTTTGTAGTCTCCTAATCATTTTTTGGCTAATTTTTCAATAATCCACATCAACACACAATTGACATCAAATACCAGTGACCATTTTGTAGAGTGGGAATTTCTCACCCATCAAATCGGGGATTTCTGCTTATTTGCAAGACTCTCCAAAAAATTTGATGATGTAGCTGCGAAAATGGCAATGTTGCGCTAATATTAGAATTTTCCCGTCAAGTAGGCTGAGGCAGTTCCTCAACAGGTCAGCAAACACAAAACCAGCGAGATTATAAAAATAGAGAACTCAGCTGACCAGAAGGAAGTGTAGCATTTTTTGTTACTTCCTTCTTATGCTCACTTAAATCCAATAACACCTTGAAGAACCTCACAAAATCTTCAATACATATCAATAGCCGAATGTAATTAAAATACTAAAGGTTTGTCGAGTAATTTTAGTGTGTTTAATTATAATATAAACTTGTGAAAGCGGAGAGCTCAACGATCAACATTCTCATACATGACTATCATCGTTTAACATGACTTTGCAGTTGCATTTTTACACAATGAACTTCTTCAGTCCCAGTCCCTTGTAACTGTTACACTTGACTGATATTCATTCTTCTTCCTCTTTTTTTCCTGCTCACAATACTTCCCCCTTTCTTCTGCTCAATCATTTCTTCTGTCAGGCAAATTTCCAGTTTGTTGTTTTTACAATTATCTACTATGACGTACATTACTCGCGTGAGAAAATAACGTTAACATGTTTTACTGTAATAGTAATAGTAATAGTAAACCTTTTTTTCTATCATGGGCCATTTCAGTTACTTGGAACACGTCGTCTTCATTTCAACACGAAACTGCAAGAACTTTTTGCTTAAGAAAAGCTTCCTTTTTTTAGTCTAACGTTTAAATTTCAACATTTCACCATTTCAACACGTCTTTCACCGTTATCTACATGTCTTGACAGTAAGTTGCCCATAAGTGCAAGTGTACTTGTGAATGCTTGCCTGTCTGAGCGTACTTTGTGATTGGCTGGCGACTACTCCGAGATGTACTCTGCCTCTCACATGCCACCTTCATGACAACCAGGGCTGTACAAAATGTTGTAGTAGTAGCATAAAAAAGTAATAATTGCCCATATAGTAAATGGGGCAGTGTGAGCAGTGGCTCATTTGCATGAGGAATAACTACACCCTCAAAACAGGCTAATCTCAGCAAGACATAAAGTTGCAGTAGTAGCTAGAGTGGTAAGTTGTCTCTTATATAATAGTGGTAGAAGCTTTTGGGGCTGTGTTTTTCCATTTTTCCCTTGTGCATGTGATTCGCCGATCAAGTCTACTCCGCTTCTTTGTAATGCCTCGTGCATTCCAACATTTTTGGGGTGAGTAAGAGTATGATTTAGAGATTGGGTGGGAGGGCATCCAGGCAGACTGACGGATGAATCGACTCCAGCTGGGTGGAGGCCACTGGAAGCTTCCAGTATCTTTTCTCCCAACCAATTGAGGAGGCTGAGTTTTATGTGGTAAATTTAATGGGATTTGGTAAGATGTGATCAAGCATGATGAAAAATCATGTCAAATAATGACAGAAGAAATGTTTATAAAAAAATCAAAAGTGCAAGTGGAGAGATAGAAGTTTGTAGAAGGGGTGAACTCAGCAGACCCCCACCCAGAGTGAGATGAGGGTGGGGTCACATCCCAGGAGTCTGGGCTGAGCTGCATTCTCACAGTTTGTATTTCATTCTTTGGCGCCATATCCACTGGAATAATATGATCACTTTTTCTGCACGGCAAATATGCGCATAACTAACAGCAAGGATCTTAATACTGTTTCCTCCGCTACACTGGCCTGGAATTGAGTTCATAGTCCAGGTCTGCTTTGAGATTGCACATGAATGGGTGATTGATCATCTTGTGAATGATTCGATGCTCCTCAAACCGACTGCATATCATTGAATCAAGTTGACTTGTCATATCAATCAAATGTGATCATATGAGACCTCAACCCAAATCTTGACTAGATGTAAAAGTAATAATTGTATTAGCATTTTGGCATAATGTCTTTGACTATGACTTTTTTTGTCAAGAGAAATTTACAGTTCCAATAGAAAAAAGACCCCAGGTGAGAGTGGAACTTTCAGCCAAATGCTAATGAAGTTAGCATTTGAAGATTTTCAGTACAAATACAGTAGCTTCCTGACGCAAACTGTACTCTTTTCTCTTCTCAGGAGCCAGACGATGGGACATAACGAGTCTCTGAACAATTAATTGAAATCCAATCAGACTGCAAGGTAAACGCAGTTTTACCAGTTTAAGTTGTTAATATGAGGAATTATAAAAAAGGGGTGTTATTAGTTTTTTTTACTTGCGTTTTTTTACTTGGTAGGTGGTGGTAGGGCTCAGTCCCTACACTCACTTGATTCTAAAGTGTCCATACCCCAACACAACCTCACAGAAAATAGCGGAATTGATGCATGGTGGCTCACCCGAGCAGGAATCTGCTTTGGTTATGTTGTTTTGCAGGTTAGTGTGATCATGCAGACAATCAAGTGCGTGGTGGTGGGCGACGGCGCCGTAGGGAAGACCTGCCTTCTTATCTCCTACACAAGTGGAGCCTTTCCCAAAGAGTACATCCCCACCGTTTTTGACAACTACAGCAGTCAGGTGCTTAACTGTCAGCCATGGCCTAAACTACTGAATAGGAAATAAACAATTACTGTAATGGCTCACTCAGTCCAAGACCAAGTAATATACAGTTGTGCCTTAAAATTCAAGCAACCCTATGTCTGTTTTTTTGTGATTTGAGCCGTCATTCGGCCACATTTTTTTTTTTTTTTTTACTTTTGAGTGCTGTACTGTAACTCAGTTCAACTCACTTCCCAAGAAGCAGCAGTTTGACAGAGTTGAACAATTCATTAAAAAAAAGGGCTTCAAGATGTTTAATGCAACTCCCAGTTGAAATTAACGGTCAAACTAAACATAAAACAGAGTTATTTTGTGCATTTAAAACAACCAAACATTGCCTTAAGAATGGCCTGTTAGCTCAATGCTAACATATGACAAACAACTGACTTGCTAACAGTTAGCGTTGATCGTCATAGTTTTAGAACACTTTAAGCATTTCAACACAAACATTGGGGCAACACGTGTGGACAGGTAATGCAACAATATTCACAGACACACTACATCATCAACTATAAACAGTCACTAACAGTAGTAGTAGAAGTAATATTCTTTCTTTGTGCCTGCATGATTGCATTACACTGCTTCACAGTGACCAAGAAGAGCACTCCAGAAGCAGCACAATTAATTGGATTATAGCATGAAATCATGATGGATTGATTCATTCTTGTTTTCCGAATGTACATTATTAAAATGATATTTTTCTTAACAATAAAATCAGAACATTTTGTTGCTGGAACGATTCAAACTTGTTTCTCAAAGCACCACAGTACTTACCATGCTCATGATGCATTTAGGTGACAGTGGATAGCCGGATCATCAGCCTAAACCTGTGGGACACAGCAGGCCAGGAGGAGTACGACCGGCTGAGGACGCTGTCCTACCCACAGACAAACGTCTTCATCATCTGCTTCTCCATCTCAAGCCCGGCCTCCTACGAAAACATCAAACACAAATGGCACCCTGAGGTGAGATGTCTTAAGTCTATGATTGACAGCTCTTGGTGAGTGTTGGGATTTTCTTACATTGCCTCGCCCCTCAGGTGTTACACCATTGTCCCGGCGTTCCCATCCTCCTGGTGGGCACTAAAAGTGACCTCCGAAACGACGCAGACACCCAGAGGAAGCTGAAGGAGCAAAACCAGACACCCATCACTCATCACCAGGGCGCCGCGCTCGCCCGCCAGATCCAAGCCGTGCGCTACTTGGAGTGTTCCGCCCTCAACCAGGACGGCATCAAGGACGTGTTCACGGAGGCCGTCAGGGCCTTTCTCAATCCGGAGCCCGTCGTCAGCAAGAAGCCTTGCGTGCTGCTCTAGAAATCAAATCACAACTGGAAAAAACAGGGCTCATTTGTGCTTGAGAGACTTGATTTTATTGTTTAAATGTGATTTGGATTTATTTTTTTAAATGGGATCTTACTCAACCTCAGAGATGTGGTCAGAACTGTCAAAAAGAGGCTCTTTTCTTTTTAAATATATCTGTTCCTGACAGGTGTTCCAAAGGAGGATGAAAATACAGTAAACTGCCCCCCTACATTGCAGGGGGAGGGATATAGAAATACCATATTTAAATAATTCCTTGACATGCTTTATAGCATTCGAGGCACTTTGTAAGGTCTTTACACACTTCAAAATAATGCTAACACATCCAGAAACATTGAATATTTTGTGAGCAAGAAGAGCGATGGATAAGAATAAAATTGTAGTGTGCGGATCCGTGTTTACAGTAACAAAAAAACAACAACTAATAGTTAGCTTACAGTATACATCTAAATCATCCAAAGATGTATATTATAAAATGAATCTACAGTCGTTGCTTTCTGTAGGCATAAAAGGCAGGATGATAGAGGATTGACATATTATGTTGCTAATTTCTGAACACTTCCTGTTTTGTCTTCTTGTTCTTTTAAATTTAGTTTTAACTGTGTTTAGTTTAACTGTGTAGTACAACATAGGGGCGAAAAGTAAAAAGTATATCCCAAAACAAAAAACAACATTGTGTTATAAATAGAGAAGAAAAAAAAAACACAAAACAGGACTGTGAACGCAGAACCTGCAATGAAGTTGGTTTTACTGTATAGTAAACCTATGACAGTAATACATTAGACTGACGTCTGCCTCACATTACTGAAATTTGAGGTCGCATCTCAGCTCCAGCCTTTCAGTGTGGAGTTTGTATGTTCGCTCTCAGTAGATTCCTCTCACATCGCCCAAATGATTGGTTCATTTAAGACTCAATCGAATATAGGTGTGATTATAAGTGTGGTTTGTTCCTACGATTGCCTGTCAGCATTTTAAGTGGAGACTAAATTGTGCATTGGTGCGATTTTCTACTGTGACATTTTGTGCTCAGTGATTGGCTAGCGACTAGTCCAGGGTGTACTCCACCTCTCAACCATAGAGACCATTCTCAGAATAGTCATTACGTGATTGTAATGAAGATGAGCGCCAGACACAATTCCATCCATTATCCGCCGCTTATCTGGGGTCGGGTCGCGGGGGCAGCAGCTTCAGCAGGGAAGCCCAGACTTCCCAGACACAATTGATGGATGGAAATATGACATATTGACTGGGAAAAAAATGTAAATAATTTCATAATAAATAATACAAAATTTGCAATTCTATAACAGGCAATTTAAATGGGTGGTGGAAATTGAACCCATCCGCCTCTGAGTATGATCATGCAGAACTGCATGATTTGCTCTTGGCCTACCAGTAAAAAAAAATAAAGAATTAATTTGTATGAGTGAGTGAGAGAGAGAGAGAGGGAGAGAGACACGCACACAGACATACAGATACAAATAGAGAATAATGATAAAAGTACTTCAATAGCGCCCAGAAATACAGTATATTCCCTTAAATAAAATACATTTTTAAGTTTAGATGAAATCTTCCAGGTGCACCTTTTTCTCTGAATCTCTTAGATTGTGAAAATATTTTTACAAGATTTCCTGCAGAGGCCTTTGGGGAGGAAGAGTGGATTTGAGATGTGGCGTGAATTCTCCTCCGTTTCCGGATGTCGCCTTTTCCTTTGCGGCGACTCCTTGGAGGCGGGAAACCGCTTCCTCTTCCTGACTGCAGACTCTCTCTTCTCTTTCTCTCAAGTCAGAGTCAAGTTGTCAAATGAACCTAAGGCCTGTCATTCAGTTTTAAAACTAATCACACTGCAATAAAAATACAAAACATGTCCATAATATAGCCCAAAAAACATTAAGTTGATCTTCACACATAGTGGCCACAATGTCTCTTTAAGGTTTAAAATAAATTACAAAAGCAATTGATACTGCTTGACAAAAGGGATAAAGTATTGTGGTTAACCGACACCAAACCGGATACAGACTTCACAAGACTTAATGGACAAGCTGTATTTTTTTTTATACTATTAGAACAGCCCTCAGAGGAATGTACAAAAACAAAGAGCGCCCGACAGGAAAAAGCCCCCACATACCTGATCTTTTCTCTTGTGAGCAACTTCCCAACTCCCTCACTGAAGATGTTTATATAAATTGTCAGAGTCAGCAGGATTTCATCTTTTCTTGTGCATTCAGACCATAAAAGAATAAAGGGCTGAAGGGTCTGCAACCTGCAGCTCTAGAGCTGCATAAGGCTCCTTCATCCGCCTGCTGTGACTTTGTGACCTTGAAAAATAAATATTTAATTTGAAATTATTTTATTATCGCAGCTGAATTTTGTATATGTGATTTGACCAACATTTTGCAAACATTTAGGATGACCTGCTGGAGATTCTAAAATATTATGGTGGGGCTCTAAATATATAAGTATATATAATAGTAACTACAGTAGCGGTATTTGTCTGTCGCTCTATCCACTATATTGTAGACTTTCAACAATCTGGTTTATTTTCAGAAAAGCAGTCATAACATTTTAACCTCAATGACTATTTCATCTGGAAATAAAAATCCAGAACACATATTTGCTAGTGACAACCACTTCTAAAGAAGAAATACATTTCTCATAAAATAACATTTTCATTTGTATAATAGAAACGGTTGGAAATGTAGTGCATGATTTTTCTTTTGTTTGGTCCAAGACTGACCTTTCCACATTATGCTGTTACACATCTGAGCCAAGCGATGGCAGTGTGAGCTAAATAACACTGTTTTGAACCACAAATTTGAGGTATCTAAAATCTCTTTGGCTAGGAAGTACAGAGAAGGACAGATGGATGAAAATCACACAGATTTCACCCAGAAAATAACCATGCTGCATTTTATTCTTTCTTTGCTACATTCTAATCCATAGTCACTTGAACACGTTGATTTTCAATGTAAACTATACATGATAAATGTGGAAAATCAGTGCTCAAAAATGTGTGGACAAAATTAAATGCAAACTTCAAAACAAATATTGTTTTTAATGATAATGGAATATCTTATTGACCCATTTGCATAAAACTTACAATGCAAAAATAAAATAAAACCTTTGTGTATCTCTCTGGTCGGCTGCTATCTTACACCTTCAAAACTCTCCCTGCTTTTCACTTATTCCTTAGCAACACAAATATCCATGAAATGTAGAGCAGACATGATGTGCATTTTCTACATAACTTGCCTCTGTAACAAACAATGCCCTTTCCTCACCTGCTTCTTCCAGATCTTGCACCCTCGTCTCTCCATCCTGTTCTTGCCCTCTCAATCTCTCCATGCAACTAGCGCCCTCCTTAATATAGTACATTCAAATGTTTTGTAAGGATGTAGTTAAAAACCTTCAAAACAATACATAAAGCAAGCAAACAAGCCCAGTGGTCCAATTTCTGGGGTTATTACATGAAATGTAGTCATACACTGTAAGCTGTCCATGAGCAGTGGGCCAAAGCAGATTTTAAAGATGGATTACATCACGATTGAAAAATTCAATAAATGTGATTTAAAAGATGCTTATTATTGTGGTCTCCTGAACCACCTGATCATGTTCTCACCTGCTTCATCTTGCTTTCTCTCTTTTCCTCTCTCTTTATCCTCATCTTCCTCGCTTTGTGCTGTCAGCCAAAAAATAACAGTTTGACAGCATACCAAAGAAATATTGGCAAAGTCATTATCATGTAATGATCGGTGCTAGAATTACATTCTCTCACCTACACCTGGCTGACTTCTGAAAAACAAATAAAATAACATGACTATGGAAAAGCAGTCATTTTCAAACAGTGTTTCAGAAGGTTTCCCGTCATAAACTCACATACTAGCAGGTTGGCGAACCTTACTGCCAGAATTAGCTAATGCCACGCCAATGAAAACAACCTAAGCTAATGAAATACTGGCAGTGTTTTTAAAACAGAAAATAAATGCCCCTTTCCCCCAAAAAGAATGCCGATCTTGGCCTAAAATACTTCACGGTGACATTTCATCATAACAGATTCACTGTGTAAACTCTTTACTTTTTAATGAACTACAGCTAGCTGCTCGCACTTTTTGCTTATAAGTGCCGCACCATTACAAGCCTACCGATTAAAGTAATTTTGATTTTGTCAAACATGAGACAATCAGAGGTTTGAGATTCATGCAGGAAAGATGTGCTCAATTTTCCTATTATAACAATTGAGCCTGTTAATTCTTCATCATATAATAAGAGTCATGGGGGGAAATTCATAGGGTAGCCAAGAAAGTTTAAAATAGGGCCGCCTTGCTAATTGTGATCCCAGACAGTTTTCAAAGGATATTGGATGTAAATCCCCCTTCTTAACACATCGCTCACGATAATCATTCAGAAACATCCAC
Source organism: Idiotropiscis lumnitzeri (assembly GCF_059441095.1). NCBI lineage: Eukaryota > Metazoa > Chordata > Actinopteri > Syngnathiformes > Syngnathidae > Idiotropiscis > Idiotropiscis lumnitzeri. The sequence goes on from NC_142407.1 coordinate 4,293,838, forward strand.
TAATAGAGCTTTGTTGACTTAGACCCTAAAATAGGGAAAATTTTCGAATTAGGCCTGATTGTCAGTATTTGTGTTTCCTGCTTTAACTGATGTGAGTAAGTTGACGATATTGGTCTAAGTGAGTTTACACACACATACACACACGTAAAATTTGGCTGAGATAAGCAAACTAAACGAGCAACTTCAAATGACGATGGAATGTTCCAGTTTGACTTGCAGTTATATAAAATGTGAAGTGGGTCATGTTGTTTTCAGTATCGTTTGTCTTCAGGCAGTACGGTCACCATCACAAATTCTTTACCAAAGTCCAAGATCGACGTGGTGTGGAAAGCCATGTTGGAGAAGACCACCAGGTATTCGAATAGAGCGAACAGTGTGTAGACTGAGGACAGCAGAAGATGCAGCGTCAGTAAGAGGACACTTCATCTTTTTGCCATGTTTGTCTTTGAAAAATGACATTTAAAAAAAAAAAAAAAACAGAGGCCAGGCTATAGACTTTGCAAAATTCCATCTAATGTTGCAATTGTGTCTGCTGTATTTACAGAACACATTTACAAATATGTTCTGTCTTATTACAATTTCCTTTTATGCAATTCCATGACAGACAATACATATGAGTACTGCTTTATAGGACATTTAACAAATGTATACATTAATATGTAGTGGAATCTCCAAAGGTGAATGCCTTAAAAACGGTACAATTTATACAGCCTGAAATGGCACTTATTGTGACATAGGAAAAGTCCTGGTTGCTTACAATATGAGCAATACAATTAATTGAACATCATTCACATACACACACATTAGTTACTTGGTTTTTGAATTGTGACGATTCACATACACACACAGTAGTTACTTGGTTTTTGAATTGTGACGATCATGTGATGGTAAATTGGGACCAATATAGTAATTTTCAGATGACTGTTAGGTGAAATCAGAATCGGGATTGCAACGTCGCTATTTTAGATGTATTCTGTTGTATTCAAGTCGTTCATATTTCTTTTTTTAACAAGAGTTAAGAATTTTTTTTTAAAGCTAACTGAAACTAGATATTAAGACATTAAAGCTAACTATAATTAGAGCAAAAATGTCCTTTGTATTTGCCTTTGACAATAAATTTAATGCAAGAGCTTTTAGGGGTTTATTTCAAATGTATTTATTATGGCATTACTGTAAGACTGTACAGAACAAAAAAGCTTGAACTGTCAATTGTATTTTACTTTACTTTATTACACAATAGCTAGTGGCCTTTTTTTTATCTTGAACTCCATAAATACATCACATATGTATAAAAAATTAGACTAAAAACTAAACTGATAAAAACTTAAGTAGAATGAAGAATTTTCAAAACAAAAAGGAACAAATCTGCTGTAAAAACTAATTAACACTATCCATCCATTGATTATCAAACCGCTTATTAATTTAAAAACAACAGAAAAAAATACAAATGTTTTAACTCATGAAAAATCCAAAATTATACCCATGATGGCAGTCATTCGATTAGTCTTTATAAGTATCAATTTAATATAGGTCTTAATTAGATGACAGAAAATATATTGTGTGAAAATTTGTTTTGAAAGTAAAACTACTGTACATGGAAGTGAACCATCATCAGTGTACAGTTGTGCTCCACTTTGTAGGATCCACTGTACTGTATCTAATCCCTTACTATATTGGGGAACAAACGCATCAGGACTGTGAACGTGTCAACAATACCCACGTACTTCACGAGCCATTAAAAGTGATCAAGTCATGAAGGCTCACCTCCAGTCTCGCAGTGTTTGTTATGGCGTCTGAAGAAGTATGCAGCAGCCACGCAGCAGCTCAGGTTGAACAGAAGCAGGCGCACCTTCCACCTGTACGAAATCAGCTCCTGACACAGAAAAACGTGTTTGATCATGACCAAATCACTAAAAAAATTAATAAACCCTTTATTAACCTAACTCCATTGAATGATAAAATCAGAATGCATAAACTTAAGTTGAATTCACCTCTTTGCTCACAGAGTGACTCTTGATCACATACCACAGCCTGCATGTAATCAGCATGTACAGTTGTGAACTCACAATGAACGTGAGGAAGCCACCTTTGTGAACAGCTGCAAAAAAAGAGCTATTATACATATTTTATACACTTCACATCTGATTTTTTGGGAAAATTCATGTAGAAATTATGGATGGACATGGTAATGGATTTTGCAATTAATGTAGTCAGTGAGGCATGGGAAGTTGAGCTATATATGCGTAGACACAACACTGGTAAGAGGCACTATTCTTATTATTCAGAAAACAATGTGAAAATGATTTGGGTTGTTTTTAAAAAGTCAGTGTTTCAATAATGGTGCAAACCGTCCATCAAGGTAGTAATCTCATATTTTTTAGGGCACTTCTAAGTAGGGAACAATACAGGCTGATGAGCAAATCGTTTAAGTTAATGATTAGATGACAGTGGCTATTTTTTTACTCCTTCTAAACTGAGCAGAGAGGGGAGGGGTGAGCAGAAGACATGTGGAGGGAGCGAGTCGGTAGGGAAGAAAACGAGAGCAACTGCTCTAATAACTCAAACATACTTATACAGATGTTGTTATAATATGTTGATTAACGTGCATTGCAACTTTTTTTTAAAGCATACCAGTGAACCCTATGTACAAAATGAGTAACCAATGGGTCAGTTCTAAAAATTGCTCACCAGTGATGGGACACTGTGAGTTAGTAAGAAGAATTAAAACAGAATTAAGAATGTTAACATTTATTTATTTATGCATTTTTACTTACGTAATCAATTTGACTTTACCTAAATTTACCAAATATTCTAGATTTTCAAAAAAAAAATCAATTTAGCAAATTTTTTTTAAACCAAACACCTAAAAAAAAAGCAATTTTACAGCTGTAATTTTAATGCCGTGATACCATCAGAATATGTTATTGATGACTATTTGCTTTATGTTGTCTTATCACAGAGATTAAAGTTAAACGCTAGTTGCGTTTGAAAAAAAAATAGCGACGTGAGAAGGAAAAGTCAAGAAATAAGATGAAACGACTGCTGTATTGTAAACTAGAACCTCTCTGTTCACTAGTAAGTTGTTAGTGCAAGAAGTGCATCTGTGAACAACCAAATTCTAGTAAAAATAAAAAAGCCTCATTTAAAAAAAAAAAACAACAACCTTATAATCGATTAATCACCTTGGGCTCTTTTCACACTGCACTTTACCTACACACTATGTATATACTGATGTTGCAGAGCGACAGCAGTGCCCCTCGAATTAATATAATTTGCATTTTCATAATGACGTCAGAAAGCGTTTCCGTGTACGTGTACTCTTTTGGCTGACTTTACCATAAACGCCATAATTAAACTCTACGAGCGCTGATTGTCTTTTCCTCCTCCTTAAAATGAGCAAAGCCAGGATTTTCTTTTGGAACAATGACAGAAACATCTTGCCCAAGTGAATTCCAATTGTCGTCTAAACCATGGGGAAAGGCCTCATTGAGTAAGTGCACTGTGAAAACTCCTTTTACTCACTATATATCTCCGTGGACGCCACGTAGGTGAGCAGCAGCAGGGCGCAGTTTTCGGCCAGGTTACACGCAAATGCTATCCAGCTCAAGAGCAGATCCGGAAACTTGGCAGCAAAGCGACTGCGGTAGAAGCTGAAATAGGTGGTAGCCAACAGGAAACGCGGTGCCGAGTGCAGTCCAATGCAGAAGCGCCAGATGTAGAGCTCCGGCACGCGGCTGATGGCGGCACTGATTGAAGGGAGGTAGTTGGACACCTGGTGGAGCACACAAACTCTAATCAACTGCTTACAGTTAAATAAAAGTCAACACCACAACAGGGCCGGTGGTGGGAAGAAGGGCTGGGCAGTTATGGAAAAAAGTAATCCGGATAATTTTTGATAGATATTGAAATCCTGGAAGGCGCTTTGTTACAGCTCCAGCTGTAGTGAAATGCGCTATATAAATAAAGTTGTATTGAATTGTATTAAACACAATTTTTCATTTATTTCAAAACATTGTCTCAAGTCAACTAGCAATACCGAACTTTAAATCTAACTTGAAAGAAAAAATTTAAATAATTTAGTAGCAGGTGAAATATATTAAAAGCGACTCAATGGCCTCACAGTGCAGAGGTGCACGGTTCGATTTTTCCTTCCTCTGTGGAGTTTGCATATTCTCCCCGAGCCTGCGTGGGTTTTCTCTGGGTGCTCCAGATTCCAAAGACATGCATGGTAGGTTAATTGAACACTCTAAATTTTCCCTAGGTATGAGCATGAGCATGGATGGTTGTTCGTCTATGTGCGCCCTGCGATTGGCTGGCAACCAGTTAAGGGTGTCCCCTGCCTACTGCCCAAAGACAGCTGGGATAGGCTCCAGCACCCCGCGACCCTTGTGAGGAGAAGCGACTAAGATGATGCATAGATGGATTTTTTTTTACAGATTAATAAAATAGCGTTTGTGGGTAGCAATTATTTTAATGTAAATCCTTCCTGCACATGCTCATGCTAATTCTTACTAGCCCGTCAATATGAATATACAAACAAAGGTTACGGTTATGTACATTTCAGAGTGTGGAATTAGAAATAAATAAATAAGAAATTGTCTATTACTTAAGGATTTGAATCAACAATTCAGCTTTTACCAGTTTTTTTTTTACCCAAGTATCTATACGTCTACTAAAGTACAGAGTATAAGTATTTGAGCCACTCTGGTCAGGATTTACGTGACAGTGCGTATAGTTGGCATCTTCAAAGTGGTAGATGATGGAAATGAACAGGGACACAATAAGGCCGGTCACAGGGAGAAGAAGCATCCCTGTGACAAAGGTGGTGAAGGAAAGCTGCATCAGGGGCCGATCCCGGTCCAGGCTGCTGTATGGCAAGTGAAGCATCCTGGGTGATGGCAGAAAACATGGGGACATGTTATAGAAAACTGACATTTTTAATATCTTGTACATAAAAAAATCAAATCGGTCCACTTTCAAATCCGACCATCCTTGAATTGTTTCACATCCCGTATATTGAAAACCCTATCAAATTGTTTGTTCTGGAGCGATGCACACCCCTACACTGTAGTCAGGGCTCAGGGTTCATCATGGTAACGAAAAAAGGATTTGCCATTCGCCAAGCAGTAATCATCTCAGGGAGACAAGAAATAAGATGTCTAAAGTGTACTTTAATTCTTGATCCTCGGGGTATTTCGATGAAAGCATGTCACAGAAATGCTATAGATAGATGGGAGCTGCGTTAAACATTGAAAAACGTGACAATATGTCTTCTTTTTATAGTTTTGTATTACCACGACCCTCTGATAACTCTTATCATACGTTTTAGGCGTATTTCTTACAAACCTCCTATGTTTACGCTGCCTGAAATGTATTTTCTGCAAAAAACGCGCACGAATCTAATTCGGAAACAGAACCAAAAAAGAAAACAATTCATGAGGTCGGTGATAATCTCCATCATTCTTTACATGTGTAATCCGGTCACGTAAGTAATGAGGTACAGTAATGAGGTACAGTAATTCGGTCATCAAGTGACATAACCTACCTTCCCGTGACGTTACTAGACGTCGCGACGTAGTTTAAAGAAACATTTAAATGTCAAATACGCACGTTTACTGCTTTCCCGACGTTTCTTCTCCAGTCATTCCATCGTGTTTTGACACGGCCCCAAAACAATATTCCAGTTAGCTGGGGTTAGCTACGTGGCTAATGTAGCGTCGAAAAAGACCTATCAAATATAGAAAATTTAGTTGTTACAGAGAGGTAAAAAACATTAACTACACGTTTAGAAGTCACCTCAGATGTTGTGGCTAGTTTATTATCTATGAAGCATTTAAACACTATTCTGCTACCAGGTGGTCAAAGTTACGATTCCAACCAGTGTCCATCTCCGGTAAAAACCACGAGGGTTCAACTCTGGTTTTAAAAATAAAAGCTAATGACAAAATGACGGAAGTGTTGAATTCTTTTCACAATAAACAAATTTTAGTATTAAAACTTCAAACAGTATTTATATTATACATGCATTACATATAACATGATGTGGTAAACACTGTTTTAAATGGGACCGGTTATACTGGAAAAAAATGCATTTGGAGGATGCAACACATGTCTTGTAGCCTTGATTTCTAGATGGGATTTATTGCAGATCTGTTGTATGGTACTCAAATACGAGTATAATTGCAATGCATTAGAGAGACCTATTATTTACAAACCACATTTGGTTTCTTTCTATTTCAGATTTTTGGATCATTAGGGACTTATTTTAGCTACTCTGTGACCACTTTTCTAAAATCTTGCATTTCATGAAATCATTTGGAGGGCCCCTTGGTAATGTCACATTAAAATGCCTCTCAGTGCCATAAAAGAAAGAAAAGACATGAAGTGACAGGGGGTTATTTGACAGGAATAATGGAGTAGTTTGTACATCTGTGACGTTGCCACAGTTGACCATTCAGAGTGTATGTGTGTGCGAGCGAGAGAAACACAAAGTCCTTTTGTACGCCTTATTTCCTTCCATCGCTTAATTTTTTTTGTTTTCATTCAGTTTTCTTTCATAGGCAGTATAAAAAATGTTGATTCTGATTGGAGGGAAAGAAAATTACAAGAATGCATAAATCCATTTTAAGATTAAGTCACTTTGTTGTCATTACTTTTTTGTGCAATAAGACAAAAGTACTAGCCCAGAAATAAACAGAGAAAGTATTAAAAGTTTTAGACATTTGCTGAAGATTTTTTTTTATTTATTTCTTCATAGTACTGCGGCAGGGTTCTACATTAACAGTGTGCCAGCCGAAATTCACTGTCACTGACTGGATTGGGAAAATGTAAATTTCACAGATAAATATGATGACTTCTTAAATTGATCAATCATCATTGATATTTTTACCACACTCTGCACATATTTTGTGAGTCAGGTTAAGTCTTTCCATAAAGGAATGGCTTGAACAACATATAAAACTCATAAAACGCCAAATGTTACTCAGTAAGATTTTATACTGCGAAAACATGAAATGCAAAAAAAAAAAAAAAAAGCAAAAACAAACAAAAAAAAAAACAGACAAAAAATACACAGAAGTAATATTTTATTAAAGGGTTAAATAATACAATGACTCTAAATAGGAAATAATCAATGTATCAGATTATACCAGAGCCAGTGTCACCAGGCCATCACCCTATTCGGGTTAATGTAGGACCCTGTTTGGTACCTTGACATAAGAGTCGCGAAACTCATGCATTGTTCACGACGAGTCATCATTCAGCCATGTAGAGAGGCAATCTAAAAAATTTCACACACATATTTTCTTTATCCTATGCAAAATGATGATTTAAGTCTTTATGTTCCATTTAATCATGGTGTTGTTATATGTTTTTAAGAACATACAATATTACACATTTTTATTAGGTTTTTTGGGGAAATATTAAAGCTATTTCCAATCATTGTACTGGGGCAAGAAGATTGTTAGGGATGGTGATGACTGTGATTAAGGAACAAATTAAATTAGTATCTTAAGATGTCCCTCTATTAAAAACAATGAGACTCAGCCCATCCAAATTTAACTTTTTTTTTCATTGTATTGTTTTTTAACCAATATTTTATGTATTTTCCTTCATAAAATTCAAGTGAGCGAACAAAATCTACTTTAAAAGTAATGAAGAAATTCTGTACGTTATATTAAAGTTACACTTTTCTTTGTCGTACTTTTTAATTTGAGATTGATAAAAATTACCATTTTTATAATTACCATAAAGCTGTGAGGTTGCAAAACACACAGCTAACATTCAGCATGAATCAATGAAGTCTTTATTATTGACTGTAACACCCAACCACCCAGCCGCACGCACACACGCACACACACACACAAAGTTCCATTATTGGCTCAGTGTGCATCAGTGTGAGTGGTCCTACAATGAGCACACACACACATACACACCACAATGGCCTCCACGTCGCCTCGCCACCGTCTAATGCCTCAGACCTTCACCGCCATGGTCCTCATCCTGTCAGGTGAGCCATTCACTGATGTCATCACGACATACATGACTGCCGACATCAACAAGCACATGTAATGAGAAGACTTCAAGAAGCTCTTTGTCTCTTTCACATTTGGATGTTGACTTGCTGGGGATTTTGTGCATGTATGGCACGGTGCGTTATAGTGTCTGCCTCGCACTTACGTGGTACTGGGTTTGAACTTCAGTTCTTGCTGTCTGGCGTTTGTATGTTTTTTTTCTTGGGTTATCTCTCCATATTTCTTCCATGTATGTTAGCTTCACTGAAGAAAAAAATTGTAGTGAGTGTGCTGGCAACCAGTCCAGGGTGTTTGTCTCTTGCCCAAAGTCAGCTGGGATGAACTCCAGATCACCAGCAACCGTAGGAGGAGGACAAGTACTTTTGAAAATGAATGGATGGATCTTTCTGTGTATCAATAGCCAATATAGCTGAAGCAGTGTATTCTAAGTAATGCAAACTATATTTGCGTCTCACTGCAGGTGGCGTTGTTCCCGTTTCCTGTTTTAAAGTGACTGAAGGTGGCGTGGCCTCACTGTCCTGTCAATACTCAGTGGAGCGTTTCGGCCTGAGTCGGGTGTGCTGGGGCCGAGGCTGTGGGACCCTCTGGTGCAGCAACATTCTGATCGAAACCGACGAGAACGGTGTTATCTCTGCTGTAATGAGACACTTTTACACAAAGCTCAGATTGACAATGCTGTGTAAAATGCGTGTTACACTGCAACTGGTGCTTTCAATACAATAGGGCGCCACATCAGTGGTAATTATGAAACTTCAAGCCCTTAATCAGAAATGTAGATGTTGCCTTATACACCAGGCACACCACTGATATGATCTCTAGTGAGGATTTCGAAAGATACGGCATTGGTTCTTATTTTTCGTTCTGTCATTGGTTCATCATCTGTTTATAAAGAAGATCATACAAAAAAATCCAACACAACTCAGAACAACTGTATCCCTACGGCAGGTGGATGACCGCTTTCGGCTGACGGGAGACATCCTGGAAGGACAAATGGATCTGGACATCTTGAAAGTGAGGCGGAGCGACAGCGGGCCATACTGCTGCAGGGTGGACATCGACGGGTTGTTCAATGACAAGAAGGTGATTATGAACCTGCGGGTGGTCAAAGGTGCGTTTTCTTGGATAAAGTAGAAAAAATGTGTCTTAACTCGTTCATTTAGAGGTTTATTTGCAGCACTTTCTTGTTTTTTTTTTCTCTGACAGCTTCAAACAACAATCCGACAACAACATTGCCTACAACAACCACGACAATACAGATCACAGAGGCGTCAACTTTGGGAGGTGAGACAATTCTCAGCAACAGATCTTGTGAAACAAAAGTGGGCATGGTACAAAACCTTGGGGGACACCATTGTGGATTTTAATGTAATCCGTATGACTGGCCTATGAAAATAGTAAAGGAAAATATAGCTTCAGAGACTCATGGGTTCACAACAGAGTTCCGTTCCTGCTGCACAGATGTGACATAGTAAAATCACTAATCTGTGCCAATGCAGAGGGAAATTTCTATGTACATATTTGAAAAAAAAATTCTCAGTCATAAATATTAATCATTAAAATGAAAAACACTAAGGACTTCTGTAAAAACTCAGCAGTGCAAGCTGTTTCATTGCGACTCTCAATAATGGGCCGAGCACAGAACCTTTGGGGACACCTGCGTGGTCTTCGATCTATTCTGTACAACTGACCCTAAACATCCATTAATTTGTCTATTTTGAAGTCTAACTATACTATTTATTATGTTTTAGGTCAGGTATGTCAAACTCATTTTTTTGCAGGCCACGTTGTAGTTACGGTTTCCCTTGGAGGTCCATCATAACTGCGAACCCATGTAAATGTTTAATCATCCCCTCATATTATGATAAATACAGTCCTCAACAAATTGATGGATCAATTTGTTTAGAAAGTTTAGAAATCAGAAGAATAATTGTTAGTTCAACTATTTTTAAGTTAATGTAATAAGGGGTTTGGTAACAAGGAAATGCTTGCAATGTCTCAATATTATTATTGAGTATTTTCAGTATTTTCTATCATTGCAGTACTTTCCTGTCATTTTAGTACTCTCACCATTACAGTACTTTTATCAGTGTAATATCTTTATCATTGCAGTATTTTCAATCATTCAGTAGTTTTTATCATTACAGTGTTTCCCCCTCTGTATAATGGACAGTCATTAGGAGTGTTTCCTTACACTTAGATACGTTTATACTGTGTATATTTGCATGCTTTTTATGAATGTCTGCTGCTAATGTTATACATTAACGGCTACATTACGCCGCCGACTCTGTGTGATCTATATCTTTGCTGCTGTAACACTTCAAATTTCCCCATTGTGGGACTAATAAAGAACATCTTTATCTTTATCTTTATCTTTATTGCATATGAATATTTGGTCCATAGTTTAGCAAACATTTTGGAAGTTGACATGCTCGATTTGCCTACGCAGGCCAAATAAAATGATGTGTTGGGTCAGATTTAGGTTATTAATGTTTAGAATGTCAATTTAGCTGTGAATCTGTCATGAGTAAGAAATTTCACAATCTGTGTTTTGGCAGTTAACAGGAGAACACTGCCTCTGTTGCCTCAGATGGATTTAGCCAAGAGGAACTCATCAGTGCTGCACTCCACCACCATCACTGTGAGCACCAGAAATATGCTATTTTAAAAACCCATACATATACCATATAGACTGCCGTGCCCTAGATTTACAGTGGGACTTGTCATTTACTCAAAAATGAGTTTTGTAAATAAAGCACATTTTTGGATTAGGTTATAAAAACTTTTGCGCAAACAGATAAACTACCAAGTAGCTAAACTTGTTTGCTTAACTAGACAAGACAAGTAGTAATTTAGGATGGACTAAGTAGTTTCCAATAAAACTTTTTGTCTTTAAGGTGGTGAACCCTCCCGCGACACTCTCCCTTCACGTCAACGTTCCTGTCCTGTCGCTCTCCCTCACCGTTCTGATAACGCTCACCGCCGTTTTCCTCTCTCTGGCCTTCAAGCGTACGTTTTCGTCCACATTATCACACTTATTGTCATCATAATACCTGAATGAAGAATGTTAACTGGAATGTGTGTCATTGTCTTTTGTCATACAGGTGGGTTATACAGACCAGCTTTAAGGAGCGGCTGGTGAGCACACTGTTCTTTTTAAACTGGCTCTATTCTGTGGGGTGTTCTTACTTTGTCTTCTAGAGGACTCATATAGAAAAATGGGAGGTTGCAAAGGCCACTTTAACATTCTTCTATCCATTGTTAATTTTCGTAGAAAATGCGAGGGAAAAAAAATCACATGACGGGCCTCAAATGGCCCCTACGAAGTAGTTTGAATACGAACAGACGTAGATATTAGACAACTTTGATGGTAGAATTTTCTCTTCCAGTTTTTCAAGTGAGGAACCTCCTCACATCATCTACGAGATCAGGATGAGAAGACCAGTCCAAGAGAATATCTACACTCTTGACTAGACTCAATCACATACTGTCAACTGGACTGAATTTGAATTACGACTACTTTTCTCCATGAGGCCCATTGTTTTGATGGATTTATGACAGTACAGTATTTTTTTTTTTACAACCGAAATGTTTTCTTTTTCTTAAACTGTGAATAAACGTACTTTTGGTCAGATAATGCTGTTTATAAATTTCAGTTGAGGTTTGAAAAATTTGAGTGAACTACATCTTAACGTTTATATAGGATAATTGTAAGAATTTGCAACTTGCTGAATTTAAGCTTCAAAATCAAAAATGTAAGTGTCGCTCTGACAAGATTATTATTTTTTTATCTTAATTTTTGGAGAGAGGGGGCTATTGTGACATTAGATTAAAGATACAATGTTGTAATAATTAAATTGAGTGGGGAAAAATATTCTACAAATAAAAAAAAACAGAAAACTAAATGTATGCGAACCGGATTTTATAAAAATTGATCATGAATAAATTAAACAATGTTACGAGAATAACATCACAATGTTATGGGAATTAAGTTATAATATGAGGAAAAAATTCTTCTAGTAAATTGTTTTTTCCCAGCAAACTGTCATGTTAAGATATAAAGTTGTGGTATTAAGACGAACGTCATATTTTTGAGACAATTAAATTTGAACATTATTACGTGTAATAGACAACGTCCTTAACCAGCTTTGATAATTGGCAATATACAGATGGACATTGTGACTGTTTGTTACTTCTCCATGTGTTTGATGGAACTGAAAACAACAACAAAGTATCTTTATGCAATGTGTTACCATAAATGACAAAGGATTGCTGTACATTTGCTCAGCTTGTATGCTTAATATCTTGTTCATTAAGACGATAGCCTGCGGTTTATTCCATTCATGTGTGGAAGTCAGCACACACTCTAATGTGTGATATGTATATTATCGTTCGCCTCAGGAGTACAAAGTTCATCCTACGTCATCTCCTCACATACACGCATACTGAAACAATTCCCTCCTCAAATAGAATTCCCTTACTTTTATTCCAGCAAGTGCAGCTGAGTTAGTAAAACATACAGTATACCACTGCATTGAAGATTCTGGCTTTCGAACAATAATGTGTGTACTAAACATGAAACAAAATAAACAAAAAGGGACTAGTTATTCCATATGTAGTGTGTATGTGATCCGGAGTCCCGCAAACTATTTTAATTTAAAATATCAAATGTACAGTACAACATAGAAACACACGTTGATGATGAGGGAACAAAACTATATTTCTGTTGCTGTACCTGCCCTCATTAGCAGCTTCTTTCATGTAACAGTATCTTGACACATGGATGACTCAATTTTAGCCCAAACTCCAAAGTGACTGTTAAGGGCAAACACCCACCAGGTGCAAGAGTTGCATGTCTATAAATCGACACACTTTTAGCTCTAAGTCAAATAAAGCGACGACAGTCTCAACAGATAAACGTCACCAAAGCTCTTTAAGTTAACTCCACCTTTGCATTGAGTTGTCATTCATGAGAGGACCTCCATTCCAACATGGCTTCACTCAAGTTAATGCTGGTGGCTTGTAAGTAAAGTCTAATGACAATACAGGAATAATAATGCAGCGTGTGTTAAATTTGATAAAGAAAATATGTGCGTTTGTGTTTCAGTGTTGGCCTTCACACTCATAACAGGTAAATGCAAACTCTATAAAGTTTAATTTTTTAATTGATGAAAATAATTATTGGGCAAAAATAACTGCAAAAATGAAGAAGAGAAAATTTGTTTTGTATTGATGTCTTTGACTTAATTTCACCAAAACAAATTCAGAAATCTAAAGTATTACATTTAAAACATCTGATAGAAATGCCGAAAAATTACACTGAGCTAAATCCATTTTTGTTTGAGAATCAATAAAACGCTTATCTTGCTCTAAATCTAGATTTTGATAAGCAGGGGTCTATTATGGAAATCTGAATTTCAACAAAAGTGAATTTTATTGATTATCTTTTGTAAAATATTGATATATTTGACATGACCTAGACCATTGTTGTACTAAACTTCATTGGGTGGGAAAAAAGTGGCATTAGCTCACTCTAGTTCTCAGTAACGCATGACAGTGATCTTAATATGCTAAGTCTCCATTAAATTTTTCATATTCATTCTTTCATAAAACAATAATAACTACCTATGAAGAGTCAAACTTTTTTTTCAATGTGTTTATTGAACAAAAGCTGAAGCTAGGTGTTCCTTCATGACTTAAAAACATTTTATGTCGGAGGCCCAGTTATGGTCTGGGGCTGCTTTGCTACAACTGGCATTTGGTTTTTTGACGTCTTTGCAGGGTACAATGAAATCTCAAGACTGTCAAGAGATTTCTTTAAGGAAAGGGTACCAATAATTTTGTCCTAGACTTCAGAGATTAAAATAAAGTATTTTTGTCAAAAAATAAAAAGAAACACACAGTTTTATCTCCCCCTGATCTGAAATTAAGGAATATTTTGTTTTTGTAGTCCTGATTAAAAGCATATCCTAAATTGTTGCGGTTTGCTCTGTGCAGTCAGCTCTGACTCGTCGTCATCCTCCTCATCTTCTTCGGAAGAATCAGATGACAGTGAGGATGAATGTGGCGGAGAAAATGAGGGTGAATCTGAAGGAGGAGAAAATGAAGAGTCAGAAGGGGGAGAAAATTAAGAGGGGTCTGAAGGAGGAGAAAATGAAAAAGAATCTAAAGGGGAAACTGAAGGTTCCGAAGCAGAAAACAAAGGAGCTGAAGGAGGAGAAAATGAAAAAGAAGCAAATGGAGGAGAAAACGAAGGAGGTGATAAAGTAGAAGCTGAAAAAGCATCAAATGGAGGAGAAAACGAAGGAGCTAAAAGAGGAGAACACGAAGGAGTTGAAAGAGGAGAAAATGAAGGAGCTGAGATTGAAAATGAAGAGAGGTGAGTACGAGCCAACATTCGTTTGCGTCTACTGAATCTGTCTCTCAAAAACATTTACTGCAAATCTTTACTCGTTCTGTTCAATTTTGTTTGAAAAAAATGGCATGTTGGATGAAACATATTTATGTGTTAAAATAATAATCAAATTGGAAATTGAGTAAAGTCAGCTTTATTGTAAATATTAAAACATTAAAAAGCACATTCTTGCATTACGTTAAACGCAAAAGAATAACATTAATGTTAGTTCCACCTGATCATCAATTATGTAATTGGAACAATTCATTCATCAATGAATAAAGATCCTGCATTTTCCACATAATTGAGGAGGATTTATTCAAACAGTCATCCCCACTCAGTCCAGTACTTTTATAATTACCCAAAGCATTGTACACTCAACTTATCTTCACTGATTATTAGAACGGGAGAGAAACGCACTCATTGATGAAAATAAAATTAGATATTGTGTTGTCATTTTTCATTGCTGCCTTACTTTGTTGCACTGCAGCTATTACAACTTCTGCCGGAATAACACCTGCCTCACTGCAGTCATCTGCGACGGCCAGACGGACCTGATCAATTGTAGTAAGTCAAGTTCTAGTCTTTGTAATATGTCAAATGATCATATTAGCCCCTATTAAATAACACACTTTTTCTCACTACACAGCTGCCCCTCAAATGATCCAAGTACATTGAGCCACTTACGGGCATCAGGGGAAGACATTTTGCTGGTCGGCGGAGATGGAGGACACCAATCAGAATCTGAATTGCACAACCTACATCACAAGTCTTGTGGCTGAAAGGCAAGGCCGAGTTCAGAGTGGCACAAAGGTAACTTTCTCAAATGATTAACTTTGGCTTTTATTTGTAGATGTGAAGAGAGGTCCGTGTGTGACATCCCGTCATTCAATGGCACTCTTCTTGTAGACCCTTGCCAAGGCACAGAAAAGTACATGTGGATTGGATACCAGTGTGTCTGACAGGTGAGGAAGATTTGTTACAGAACATTTGAATGGTGAAACAGTAAAAAAAAGTGCCCGAACAATGGGATCAACAGTTTATGCTTTAATGTCCATGGGTCGCATCTATTAATTGAAATAATTACAGTTCCATCCATTTATTAGTAAGTAGATTTTATTTGGCTTCAACCAATTTTATTTGAAAAATTCAATTCTCATGTTTTCCATAGCTGTTATTAAATGAATGAACCTTGTTGAAACGTCCACGTCTTGCATTTGACAATGATACTGTCTAACCTATTGCACCAATTTTTGTGTTTTACAGGATCAAGATTGAGAACTTATGTAGATCCAAAATGAAGAGTTTTCTCTTTATCTAATAATAATCCCATTACATTTTTCAAAAATAAACAAACAAAAAAACATTACCTCCTAATTTTTGGTTTCAGTATGTTAGAGTTCAGTTCACACCTTAATAATTGTCATTACGTGTTTTAATAATTTACAGGAGGATTTAAAAACTGAAAACAAATAAAGACGTGAATAAGTAAAAATGTGTGTTTATTTGAAATGTTTTTAGTAAGACAGTACTGTACCTATTTTTTGCAAGAATCGAGGTCCCCGATTGTAGCTTGGCTTAAATCATACTCAACTATGCTGATTTCAAGTAAAAAAATAAAAATAAAAAAATAAAAGGAAAAAATTAAAGCATGTTTCCGCCCGGTTTCGAACCGGGGACCTTTCGCGTGTGAGGCGAACGTGATAACCACTACACTACGGAAACCGACGAACAACGATGGAGTTTGTGGGTTATTTATCTCTAGAGAAAGAGGAATGTTGGGCACGGAAATCACTCGTTTCAGTTTTGAAAAAAAGACTGCCAAATGAGAAATTACATTAACTCCACCAAATCCAGCTACGAAATTCTATCGCGCTAAAAAGTCGCAAAGCAACATTGACGAAAACAGTACTCAACCAACGGTCAATATTCTATTACTTACTGCTTAATGTTAGTTAAGGCGTCTCGTACTATTGCGATCTCTGAAGTATTTTTTTTCCTTTTCTGTCCATATAGAAAGTTCTTTGTTACAACTCCAGCTGTTGTGAAATGTGCTATCTAAATAAAGTTGTATTGTGTGGTTTTGTCTATTTTGAGTAGTCAAGTCAAACCTGTTTTCCCGGTTTGAGGAGTCAGACCCCGCGCATGCGCGCACACGTCATTTGGTCTGAAAAATTCCATGGACACGTTTTTAATTAATATCCACGAAATTCAAATCACGCCAGCTTTGCGTTATTGGAACGGGATGCAGCCTTTGTAAGCCGAGCGTGTTGCACGCATGCTCAATACGTCATCTAGTTACGAGGACGGTCGGAAGCTCCATATTTGGGCATAAGGATATCCGCCGCAGCCGGAGGAAACGACATTTTGGTCGAAGGATTGGAAGTGTTTTTTCTTTTTTGCTTAATACTCGCGTACACACGCGCGCGCACACGCACGCACATGCACGCACGCACACGTACACGCTCTCACACACACACACACACACACGCGCGCACACGCACACCCCGTTACATAAATACACTGCGAAAATTTTATTTTACAGCACTATTGTTTTGTGGCTTAATCGTGTGTGCCTTTGTGCTGTCAGCGCTTTGTTTCTCAGCCCGTTTGTCTTTTTTTGTTTGTTTATTTTCAGTAAATAAGAAAATAACTCCCCAAACATTTTCAATCTCACAATGTTGCAGAGTCAGTGAAGACCACGTGATACCTCTATTTTCACTCCACATTTTTATTCTTTGTTCGTTAAGAGGAAATACATTTGGTATCAAATGCATATGAACATACAAAACCTACATAGCAGGTAAAATCATCTATAAAAATATTCAATATGCGCATGTACAATATATTTATATTATATACATATATTTACATTCAATTCACAAAGTGTTTGATTAGAGCTTTTGTTTAATGAGCTTGTTGTAGTTTATAGTCACTGTGGCTGGCTGGAGTTATTTGCATCTCTTGGCATCATTGTGTTTATCATTCATAATATCAATCAATGTCTTTGAAGAATTCAATACGCCTGAAAGCGCATCAAATTTTGCATTCAGTTGAAAATTGATATATTGGAGGGGTCCCAAACATGACCCTCCAAAGCTTACTCGTGAGCAGCCTTGGGAAAATTATTTAAAAAAAATAGCCCCTGATACCAGGTCATAATAGGACGCATGAAAAAATCTCAAGGATATGAAATTGAACAGCAAGTATCATTTTAGTTTCATTCAGCCATTGAAGTCCAGGTGAAGTGTTTGATGATCCTTTTAAGTTTGAAAAAGTAGGTGCAAGGGCCCCTTCACAGACGCTTACATCTCTAATGTATTTGCATTGTTTCTGCTCAATGAACAAAATGAGCAGTCTGATGTCCGACTTGCCATTAGCAGATGTTGTGAAGCGAAGCGATGCTAGGCGGCCGCTCTGATTGTGGGGGCGAGGGACAGCTGGAGGAGGAGTATAGGTTGGGGTAGCTCGGGAAGGAGGAAGGGTTAAAGACGGACGGCGTGGGCGAGGAGGAGCTGTGAGCGGGCGAGGAGTAGGAGGAGGAGCAAGCCGAGGAGGTGGTGGGAGGCGTGGCAGAGGCGGGAGGAGCAGGGACGGCATTCCGGGCCCGGTGCCTCTGATGGATCTTGGTGTGCCGCTTGCGCTCGTCGCTGCGGGCAAACTTACGTCCACACTCGGTGCAGGCGAAGGGTTTCTCGCCCGTGTGGGTGCGGATGTGAGTGGTCAAGTGATCGCTACGGCTAAAGCTGCGCATGCAGATGCGACACTGGAAGGGTTTCTGGCCCGTGTGCACACGCACGTGGCGGGTCAGCTCATCTGAGCGAGAGAAGCGGCGGTCGCAACCGTCCGCCGGGCACATATATGGACGTTCCTGAGGGGACGCTTTTCCCTGCAACTTCCTCCTGCATGGTTTGGTGACCTGGCAGGCAGTGGCGGTGAGGGGATGTTTGGGAACGTGTGAGGAGGAGAAGGCCTTGATTGTGGAGAGCGGCGTGAGTGGCAGCTGTGTGGGATTACTACCACCTTGTAACATCACAGGCTTCCGATCGCGGTTTAGGAGCTCAGTGTCCTGCGACTGAGGCAAGATGTAGTCGGGAAGCATTGGCAGCCTGGAGGCAGGGTAGGCCGGAGGCGGGCCCTGCGACAGGTATGTGGCCGGCTGAGAGTCGAGACTGTTGATGGCAGCGGTGGTGAACGTTGGTGCCACAGAGAAGACTGAGCCGACATCAGCGGAGACACAGCAGAAGCTCGGTTGGCTCAATGTGGACGTCACCGATGGGGAAGAGGAGGGAGCGGAAGGAGCCGCAACGCTGACTAAACCACTAAATAGGCTGAGGAGAGGCTCCGGCCACAAGTTTCCGCTGCCGCCGGACGTGGAGGACGGCTCAAAGGTGAAGCGGCCGCTGTATGCCAAAGGGGGGACGCGAGGGGTCAGCGGGGGTTGGTTCTGCAGGTCGGCTAGTTCTGACAGGAGGTCTGAAATATAATATGAGAGAACATCAGAACACTAGACTACTATGTCATGTGGTTCCAAGTAAGTCATAAGGTGGCACAGTACATGAGCCTTTAAGAGGCAGGGCCTGGTGAGGCGGCATGTGACGTTGACGAGACTGGATGTGAGTGTCTTGCGGGACGTGAGGCCGACAGCAGGTCTTGCACGACTGTGCTCATTGTTTTTATGTGTTTATTTATCTGGTGTTGAATAAAAAGCTAAGAGGGAGCATTGGGATTGTGTCTCTCCTTTCCCACAGGTCGGGGCATTAAAGTCAGGATACAGTGAACCCCCGCGACAAATAGCAAAAAATCCATTAGTAATATGAGCCATTGACACCAAGCCAAATAGGTGTTTATATGCATAAAGATGCCATTAGATGGCAACAAAGCACTTTTTTCTATTCAAAACCTAATTACACCTTCTTGTGAAATAAAAAAAAATCATTAATTAATTAAATAAAATCAGCAAATTCTCTTATTTTGAGTTTTTTGGTGGTCCTTTTCAAATTTGCAGCACATCCCTCTTGTGGTATGCAAAAATAATCACAGTTCAGTTGTTCATAACTTTTAAATTCAATAAATTAGCATTTAATCTTTAACAACTGTTTGTTTTGGATACTGTTTTTGTTATTATTTTAATTGGACTGCCTTTATGTACATATAGCTTTTTTTAATGTTTCCATATTCAGAAACAGTGTTAGCATTCAAAGTGCATGTTACAGTGTCTTACAATATTAAATATACTTTTTACGATTAAAACCTCTGCATCATTTTTTTTCTGTTAGGTTAACTGTACTTTCTGTCATCTCGTGGAAGAGTTAATCTGTCCGTTAGTATACCCTGTGAGCAAGGATGCATTTCTTGTGGTAAGAAATGAATTTTTTGAACCAGTGGAGTGAAACTGAACATTTTATGATCTCTTTTGGGATACCATTGTCTACAGACGTTGTAAATGACAGCTCAAACAATTGCTGCATATGGCTCACACGCCTTATGTAATACAGTATATGAGTGTTTTAGTATAGTGCTGCCATTTGCAGGATTAATAAAGTCAATATAAAGTTATGTAAGATAACAAATTGTGTCGTGCATTTAATGAAACATTAGGTATAGTTTTAATGGGCAACGAAAACATTAACACTCAAGAAACAAATAGAGCCACCCACCTCCAAAGTCCCCGGTTTCTCCGCTCAGCAGCCCTCCACCCTCGGCGGCGTTCTGCAGAAGCAGCTGCAGCTCCTCCAGCTTCGGGTAGCCGTCCAGCGGGGACA
The DNA here is from genome assembly GCF_059441095.1 of Idiotropiscis lumnitzeri. Classification (NCBI taxonomy): domain Eukaryota; kingdom Metazoa; phylum Chordata; class Actinopteri; order Syngnathiformes; family Syngnathidae; genus Idiotropiscis; species Idiotropiscis lumnitzeri. The sequence continues at coordinate 4,314,027 of NC_142407.1, forward strand.
GGACGGGCGGGAAGCCGGCCAGGGGCTCGGAAATTTGCAGGGCCGAGAGCAGCAGCTCCGCTTTGGTCGCGGCCATGCCTCTGGGATTTGGCCGGTCCTGGTGCTCCGGGGCACCGGCACTGCGCTGTTGCTCAGGAACCGCGTGGGTGGACCGGGCCTGCTTCTTATCGGGGCTCGGAACCTCGGAAGAAGCCAACGCGGGTTTGAGTCTGGTCCGGGATCCCAAAGAGAGTCCCGGTGATTGGATAAGGTGACTAATTTTTGTAAATAAGGGGATGACAGTGCGTGTTTCCGGTTGGTGTTTTCACTTGTTGCGCACGGTGACTTAAACATGAGAACCAACAGGATTCCTTTTTGTGGCTGGCTTTATATAGACTCATGTAATGACGTAGATTGCCAAATAAGGTGAGACGGAAGCCCATATATGGCAGCGCCGGGACTTTCCTGTTGCACTGCCAGCAGACTTCCGGGTATGAGCTTTTTTTTAAATGCCGAATGGCAGTCCCTACCGAATTTCCACCCACTTCGTTGGCTACAAAAGTAAAACATTAATAGAAGCAAAGCTGAACCATGTTATATGTCGGGTGACGACGTCAACAACCTGGATTTGGCCTACATTTCAGCGACCTACTCGTTTTACGACATCACTTCCTCGAGCCAAATATGGTTGTCTTCCGTACAGAAGCCTGACCCGGGAGGGAGACTCCTCCCCGGTCTACGTCAGCTGAGGGAAAAAAAAAGATGACCTGTTGGGCCAATCACGTCGTGAGCCAGTGTATATGTATGACCAATCACTCTGCACCTCTAGGAGTTTTTATTTATTTATTTCATTTACTTATAAATAAATGATATATTATTATTTATAAAGGAAACCGAGAGGAAGAATTTCTCGAGGTCAAATGTGTTGTACTGAACCAGAACAACAAATACGTTATTGGCATCAGCCATCTTTGTTCTTTACATTGGCATTGAAGGATTTTAGGTCGTAACTGGTGGGATAGCCGCTTACTCACCGTCGGATGAAGTAAAGCTGGCGACCATTTTACGTTGCCACTCGCTAAAGCTTCTGCAAAGCTTTGCTGATGAGCTGATCATTTGAATCAAGAGTGGTGCAGGAGAGAGACATTTAAAACAGGAAAATATATAGATAGGTATGTAGATATAGAGGTAGTTCTCGAGGATTAGACTGAATTGAGCACCCTTGCAGTACAACAATGAAAACATTTACTATATATAGACATGACAATACCCCGAAAATAGTCGTTTAGTATTTATATGATCTCACGGCACAAGACAATTATTGAAACGTGTGTTTAACATTTTCACGAATAATTAAAAAAACCCACCAACAATAAAATAAAAAAAATAAAAATAAAACATGCGAAAACATTTGACTACAGTAGTGGTTGAAAATTTTTCAACACACCTGTTGGCCCATTTGCTCAATGTCAAAGTTCTTTGGATCCTCGCTTAAATGGTCTGTCATTTCTCTCAGAAGTGCTCCTTGACGTGTAGTACGTCGATTCTTCCACCAGATGTCATTAAAGAGTTAGTTTTAAACAGCTAAAGCTGTTTCCCCCATGAGCAGAGGTAGACCACGCGGAGGTGGGCAAAGTATGGTCTCTCCGTTCTTTAATCTCACCAATCAAGTGTCCTACAATATCCATCCATCTTCTGTACCGCTTCTCCTCACTAGGGACGCGAGGGTGTTGTAGCCTATCCCAGCTATCTTCGGGCAGTAGGCGGGGGACACCCTGAACTGGTCGCCAGCCAATTGCAGGGCACACAGAGACGAACAACCATCCGCGCTCACACTCATACCTAGGGGCAATTTAGAGTGTCCAATCGACCTGCCGTGCATGTTTGTGGAATGTGGGAGGAAACCGGAGTACCCGGAGGAAACCCACGCAGGTACGGGGAGAACATGCAAACTCCACACAGGATGGCTGGAGCCAGGATTGAACCCACGCCCGATGCTGTCTTACACTGTGAGGCCATCGTGCTAACCAGTCGCCCACCGTGCCGCCCCTGTCCTTCAATAGTTGGACTTAAATGAACAGCATTCCTCTCAAATTTGTTGATGTAAATTCTTAATTTTTTCTAAGTGGTTTATCAATTGCAAATAACAACGTGAGGAGCAAGTCACTGATGGTGTAGTGGTACACTCACCTGAGTTGTATACGGACAGTGTGGGTTCATTTCCCACTCAGTGACGGTGTCTATGTCTTCCCTGAGACTGGCTGGCGACCAGTTCAGGGTGTAGTGCGCCTTTCGCCCGTGGTCAGCTAGGATAGGCTCCTGCGACCTTGTGTACAGGATAAGCGGTGTGGATAATGACATAACGTGAGTAACACACACATTTAAAAATGACAATGCATTTTTCAAATGATGCCTTCACATTTGACAATTTCTTTCCTCATTTAACAAACGACATGGTCCATCTTTTCTGTCTGTCTGTTCTTTGGTGGTGGCTTTTTGTAGTTGGACATTTTTGTCTGCGGATGAAGAAAATATAGTATATATTTCAGAGTTAAGTCCAATGTACATTAACATATAGGCAACATTTTGTCCAGTATTTCAAGACATGAATTAGAAATTTGTACGGTAAACATCTCAAATGTATTTCCATAACATAAAATCTACATTAAGATTAATTAATTAAATAAGATTAATGTAAGCTCTATAAACAACAAAAGCAAAAAACAACAACAATTTCAAACGTTGTATTGCTGTATTTCCCAACATTTGTTTAAGATAAGTATTTGAGTGGAGCACTGGTGAACAGGATCCAATTGATCAATATGGAAACAAGCTGTCATGGGACAAGCGGAAGAGGAAAAATAGAGCAATAACTGTGATTGATTATTATGTATAATGCAGATGCTACATTCCCACTAATGTCTTTTCCAATGTGTTTAATCATTGCAGACATTTCTGACAACTTCGTTTTATTAGCAGCAAAAGCAGCTTGACACACTCAGTGATTTAGTTAGCACAGAGCGCAGGACAGCCTGAACCAATTACTCTGGTCTTAACAACGTGCCCATGAATGCAAACTGGCCTGCTAAAAATTCCAACTAGGGAGGACATTTTAAAATATGCTTTGGCTGTGATGGCTGTAATTTCCAGCTGTGCACTTTTCAACTGTGACAAAGCACAAGTCTGGATTCTCGTTTGTTACACAAGACTGCTTGCTTCAGACCTGCCTGGTTCAATTTGCGTACAATGTCAGTCCGAATAGGTTAAAAGTTCTTGCAAATGTGGTAAAAGTCATTAAATCTCGAGATCAAATAGCTTTTGAGGACTTAGCCACACAGAGAGGCTGTGGGTTGGATTTAACAATAGCATAGGAAATGATAGGTGAGGCGAGCGAGGGTTGGAAAGAGGGACGGGCCTGGCAGCAAGATGCATGTTGGATGTGGATACACAGAGAGGAACGTAACATATTTTCCTCCTCTGGAAGAAGGAGAGACTTGTAAGTATTTGTCCGGCTGTCTCGTCTTGTTTGTTCATCATTTTTCATCTAAATCGCTTCACAGGCAACAGGATGATGCTCGCAGCCAATTGGGTAATGAGACGCTAAAGTATTTGTGTGCTGGAGTATGGCAGTGTGTGCATGCGGGAGAGAGATGAGATAAAGGGGCTATTGTAGTAGCATTACATTATAATCATGGTTTTCCAGTTATAAGCCAGTTACGTCCTATTTATTGTGTTATATCTATGTGAGAAGTTTACGCGTATTGCTTTATTTTTTTCACATTTTGCAGGTGCTTTGCCAATTTAAACTACACTTGGAGCAGGTGGAATCATCAGATTGAGAACATGAGCTGCATGGAAGCGCTATGAATGGACTCTTTTGTTATTTGCATGCTCTTCAGGCTGCCTTTGGAGCTAATACATCCAGTAATGCACTTGAAGAATTACGGGGGATGAAGAATTTGCTGAACAGGATTATGAGGTGCACACGTGTCTGAGTGAGTACAATGTATTTGTAAACTAAAAATGTAAAAGTATTATCTATAAAAAAGTATTGAGGTGACAATATTGTAAATGTCAGTACACAAAAGTGCATTTTAATTTTAAGTGGACAGTTTTTGATAACTTTTGCATGTTTTAAACAGATATGGTGGACCTTGTTTAGTAACAAGATTCAGTTAGCAAGCGGACTATGTAGTGTTCAACAAATATATTTTGAATTTCTGAAAGTTTTTTTTTTTTAATGTCGGTGGCCCAACTGGTTCGCACGATTGGCCTCACAATACGGGGGTCGTGGGTTTGGCCTTCCTGTGTGTGAGTTTGCATGTTCTTCCCGTGCCTGCGTGGGTTTCCTTCGGGTACTCCGGTTTCCTCCCACATTCCACAAACATGCATGGCAGGTCGATTGGACACTCTAAATTGCCCCTCGGTATGAGTGTGAGCGCGGATGGTTGTTCGTCTCTGTGTGCCCTGCAATTGGCTGGCAACCAGTCCAGGGTGTCCCCTGCCTACTGCCCGAAGACAGCTGGGATAGACTCCAGCACCCCCCGCGACCCTAATGAGGAGAAGCGGTACAGATAATGGATGGATGGATGATATTCCACTGTGACATAGCAGACATGTTACATTTGACAACATCCAACTACACACAATACAATTCGACCAAACTACAAAACACAAGTGACCATTCTCTGCTTACTCTTTAACGGGCAATTGTTTCATCCATCATTGGAAGAGAGAAAAATGCTGGTCGTAATGACATTAAAAACATCGAAGCGTTTCTTAAAGGACAGTTATTGACTGAGTAGAGAATGATTTTAGCGACACATACAAACTGTTCAATCCATCCATCCATCCATCCATTATCTGCGGCTCTTTTCCTCACAAGGGACAAGGGCGTGCTGGAGCATATCCCAGAGGTTTTTGGGCTGTAGGCGGGGTACAAACTGAACTGGTTTCCAGTCAATCATAGGGCTCACAAACAACCATCCTTGTTCTCACTCACACCTAGGGCCAATTTAGAGTGAAACAAATTAACCTACCATGCATGTCTTTGGAATGTGGGAGGTAATCGGAGTACCTGGAGAAAACCCACATAGGCACAGGGAGAACATGCAAACTCCACACCCGAAGGCCGGAGCCGGAATCGCATCCCGCACCTTTGCTTGTGAGGCCATCATGCTAATCAGTCGGCTACTGTGCCACCTCTAAATTACTGGTTTTATCCCAAAATTTGTTGTGGACGATAAAACCACATAAAAAAGAATCACCTTGCACAAACATTGTAGTAAGTAGAGACACACACCAAAATCATGTCCGACACAACATCAATGATACTAAATGAAGTACACACATTTCAAAGACTTAACGTGCTGGTACGCGTGCAAATGTTTGGCCACCTTTATGACCTACGACTTTCCTTACTTTGCGACATATTCATTTCTTGAGTGATTTGTATGAGGCACTTTATAGTTCTATTGACCCACAGTGTGGCTAATTGCTTTTAATCTTGCTAATACTACTGATTATTTTCAAGAGCTGTCCAAGATGATCATTAACTTGTGCACGTGTATATGAAGCTGTCTCATAGTGACGTACACGGCCTCTTTCATAAAAGTCAACTGTTTCCTTCACCATCTGGTCTAGTCTCTTCTTCCACCTTTCTGCGGTCATTCACGCAGACATCCTGCACACATCTGGTCTCCTATTTAGTGAGGAGTATTCTTTCTGACAGCAGGTCCCATAAGTTCAGCAGTCTACATCTCCCACTGGAATCCTTAGAAACCTCAGAAACCACTGTAACCAGTAGACACGCATAGTCATCCAGTTCAAACTTCAAAGAGAATGTGAGGATGAAAGTTTTAGAAATTTATGTAATCTCAATAATACTACAACCACGGTTGATTAATACCCTGATCTTGCTCATTAAAAAAATATGACTCGACCAGTTTAGAAACAGCACTTTAAATAGTCCTTTTGTATGATATTGAGGGGAAGCTCATGTTTAGAATTTATATCTGGCATTACATAAAATAAATGTTTTCTCCATACATTTCAACCCCCAATAACTCTTTACAAGAATATGTTCTATGCAGTCCCACTAGTTTAAACATGGCATTCTGATTAATAATGCGTTTTTGGAACATGAGTCAAGCAGTAAACTCCAATCATCTCAGGGGGCGGCCATTTTGTCACATCTGTATACTGAAAATGACATCACAGCTGCGCAGGGTTCAGCAAACGACAAATCATGGCTCGGCTTCAGAAATTGGTCATACTGAGATGATTTTCAGTCGACAGAAGTGACAAAATGGCTGCCTCCTGAGATGGCTAAAAACGGGTGGCTGTTTCTGCTTTACTCATGTTCCAAAAACGCAATATTAATCGGAAGGACATGTTTAGCCTAGTGAAGGCACCTAGAACAATTTATTACAAATCATTTTTTTAGGGGTTGACTACCCTTTAAGTTACCGTATGTTTGCAACTTTACTACATATTTAGTGGTTGTTTACAAGTAGTGCTGAACAGAGTCAAGATGTTTGTTGTCATATGGTATAGAGTGAAGTATGTAAAGTACAAACACAGTGTTCCACACAGCAGAGTTTCAGAGCTTTACATGGATCCCAGAGTAAGATTAGAAATAGAAAAGAAAAAAAACCCTAAAATAAGCATGGGAAAATAATGTTGAAAAAGTAGAATATGGGTTATTATTTTTAGTAAACGTTTTTAATTTAGGTGCTAGTAATGCAATAGACAAATTAGAAAGCTCAATGAGGATTTATAACACTTGCAGGAAATGAATTATTAATTGCGGTGATCATTATAATAAGAATCATCTTTGAGGTGCTTTGAAATATAACAGCGTCACAACAGGCATTTCTTTACAAATGGGTCTGTTTTTTTTTCTTGGTGTAGTTTTCCTCAGTGACTCATCATCTGTTTGATTTCCTCCATCTCCTCTTTGGCCCTGGCCATGGAAAAAGACTAGAGGGACCTATGGTGGGCTCTTTCTCCCACTCACTTCCACTCTCTCTCTGATGGCCTTTGAGCTCATCCTTTCCTGGGGGATGCCTGGAAAGATAGAGCATGTGTTCGCTCCCTTCCTGTGGTATTTCTTTATCCCATCAGCATGAATGATCAAATCAACCCTTTTAAGTAGAAATACTCCTTTTTTATTCTACCAAACTCAGAATTCCCCCCTCCCACCTCATTCCTAGAACACATGCTCTTTCCATTCTGTTTGGCTAGTAACACCTGCTTCATCATCAAACAATTCACAGGGAAGAGTTCGACTTGAGCCTCTTTTGATCACCTTGGGAAGCTCTTTAAAGCTTTTCTGTCGTAAAAGGAAGGACAAGTTAAAAAAAAAAACTACTGTAGGTTGGGGAAGTAACTCTGCACCAGGATGGGGAGGAGAAGACGCTGGGAGGAGGGAAACTAGGCAAGGAACTCAGTGGGAGAATAAAAACAGCTTCAGGCCAGACATTAACAACAATGCGGACACCGCTGTACTTGGAATACTAGGTTACACACTAATTCATGGATAATTATAACTCTTTTTGGAACTCTGTGAGAGTAGTAAGACGGTACGTGCTGCATGTGCATCAATATCAAATAACTGTAGAATGTTTAGCTCTAGTACCCGTTTTCATCATACTGTGTTATGCTCATAATATCATTATTCAATGTGTATATTTCTTTAATTCCTTCCTTGATTTGCCTTCCTAAGCAGATGTGATTTCTCTTTAAAAGTCACAGCCCAGACTGTGCGGCTGGTGGTGTCTATTTTCAGAAGCTCATGGCCGCTCTGAAGGACATAACCGGCCCAATAATGACAGGTTGCTGTGGAAGGCCACGCATTTGCACGCATTTAAAAATCCTCTCTGGCTTTGGGTGTGTTCGTTGAAATGAGCGAGGCTTGTGGGAGATGGCGGGAGCATATGTGTGTGCATGTGTGAGTCAGCCAGACGAGACACGCCGCACTCTCCCACTGTGTGTGACTGCGTGGCGTGCATGAGGCCGTGAGCGTTGACAACCAGTGGGGGCTGGGAGGGGAGATGGGAAGGCTCCGGTGTCAGAGCATGGTCTGTTCTCTGTGTCATTTGGGCCGCTCAGACTTCGAACACACTAGACGGGATTGTCACATAAAGCATTCTCATCTGGAGTGACATCAGAAGCAGACACAACGCCCTGTTGTCTCATCCAGTCCAGGCTAAACTTAGAAAGCCAGCAGCTGTGGATGGTTTCAGGCTTTTTAATGCATTTCTGTCCGTCACTGATGTCAGAATATAGCAACAAAGTGCTTGAGCATTTGGTTTGCTGCAGTCATGTGATGTTGTGCCATCAAGCTGAAGTGGTCATTTGGTGAGTCTTGCAAGATCAGTGGAAAATGTCTTTCATTAAGCGTTCACATTCACACTGATGTTACAGTGCATCAAAGCAAAACCAACTTCTTCGGTCCATTTTAAACAACTACCTTCAACAATTTAACTTGAATGTGTTGGTCATTCACAACAGGCAAACTGTTACTGTTCCAAAGACTGAGAACCACCAAGGTTAAATAGTCTATAAATCACTCAAAACTTCAGAGTTCTAATCGCTTTCATCCCTGACATCACACACGTATATCATGCAAGGCCTCAGATGTTAACTTACTTTTACACTTGTATGACCGTTTAAAATATTATGCCACACACACACACCCCCATGCGCACCCCCACACACCCATGCACACGCACACACACACAGCACCTTCTATGATCAGCATGGTTGCACTTGCCATTGATGATTTCCACTGGCAAAAATAGCAGGCACTACTGGCATTATTTCAAGTATATGGTCAGCGAAGTCCTCCGTACTGTTCCAAGCCGATTCCAGTGATACAAACTGTTGGTCACTGATTGGTCTCGCTGATCTTCAGTCTCCGCAGCTTGTCAATGCGGTTTTGAAAAAACTATCCAAACTGAGACCAGTAGCATTGACTCAGGTTGAGCCTGAGCATTGCTTAAAAACTGCATGTACAGTTAATAAAGGTTTGAAGATGGTTGAAGTTGTGTTTTGTGTTTTGACTTCAGAAGAATTCAGAAGTGAACCAACATCCTGTATTGATTGCGGTCAACTTTAAAGGGGACCTATTCTGGAAAGTTTCCTTTATATTCCTTTTATAGAGGAGTTGATGGCATGCTTGCCTATCCATCAAGATTTGCCACATTCAAACCACTGCCAGACTACATTTTTTGAATCACTGTCCATGTCAATCGGTAATCAGAGCATTTTCTTGTTTATTTTTTGCATCAGCTCGCAGAACAAGCTTCTGATTAGCGGCACATACTTGATTTCATGGTTAAGTTGTAGACGCTGGGGGGTGTTTGTGTTTGGCATGCGCCAGTCACAGATCAAACTGACAAGTGTATGGTAATTCAACAGCTTGATGAAATTCAAATCTTCGTGAAGGTGAAGCATGTGCATGGCAGCTTGTACACTTTTTGAAAAATGTGTGAGTGAAAAATTTAGCTGTCAATTTTTAACATCATATTTTGAGGAGTAACATGGCTGTTTATGTGTCCGCATGTGGCTGTTTGAGTCATGTCTGGATCTTGGTCGATGGTTGTTGTTTCCCCTCTCCTCCTCTCTTCTGATGTGACCATGATGTGCAGACAGCTGGGTCTAATCTGTAACATCTGTCTGCAGGCATAGTTTGTATCTGTGTGAGTCATCTTGGTGAAGGTAGAAAATGAGATGAGACCCTCATGTGTTAAGCACCTGCAAAGCAAGTCTGGGATTGCAATGGAGTAATAAACCACTTGTGTTGTCAAATCTATGTTCATCATCAAGAATCTTGCTTTGGGGCGTAAATCAGTGCCACCATTCTACCCAACAAGCCCTGGAGAAACAATCCCCCTGTATAATAGACAGCATCACGTGGGCTTATAACTGGGGCATGAAGCTCTCTATGGACGGCACTGTTCCCATTGTAGTACAACTGTAGTGGCATGTTTCCCGGCTCTCTCGTTTATTTCCACTCCTCGATTTCCATGTGCATCTATCGGCGTGTTGCCATCAGGAGCATCAGGTGTCTGATAATTCGGACATCAGCCCAGCAGACATGGAACGAAGAGGCGGGGGTCGATTGGAGCGTGGCCGAGAGACACACCAAGTCCTGCAGGTGAGTCTTTTTGTCACTTTTGGGACAAGTAAAGGAGATACAAAACTGGGATGAAATGTTGCCAGTAAATATGACACTTGCCACTGAATTCAAACTAATATGGAATTAATTAAAGAGTGTTGACAACTTGCGCGCTCCATCAGTGTTCTACTTTATTATGTGGGCTATTTTGATTGTGCTTCTGTTGAATTATGAATATATATTTGATTGGGAGAAAAAAATCTACAGTCAATCATTCCAATTCATCTTGTTTTGACAGGGTACTCCTCTAGACCTGATTGAGACTGGCAAGTCCCTGAAAGTCCAGGCGGAGCGCCCTCACCTGGTCAGTTTGGGAAGTGGACGCTTGAGTACGGCAATCACCTTGCTGCCACTGCAGGAAGGTAAAGATGTGTGTCCAGTATTGTGCACAACATACCTAGCTACCTTTATGAGTCTATCTGTTGGTTGGTGGTATAATAAAACATGACATAATATATTATGAACATTATTTATCTGTACCCAATTAGAGCTTAGTAGTTATTTTCACATGTAAAACGTATAATGTATGCTCAGCTATGTGTTGACGTCTCAGTACTCAGGAAACAAAATACAGTCGGTGCCTTTCCAGAAAATAGTCTCACTTCCGAGAGCTCCAAGCTTTCCAATGTTGACTGAGTCAATCAGATGACATCAGACACTACCATCCTGAGCTTATCTTTGCAGCGTACCACCTGTCACTCCGCACTCAGCAATGTGTTGACGACATTTGTAACTCCGCCCAAGCGGTGTTGACCTCTGTTACGAGCGAGCTCCGCCGCTTGCCTAAGAATACATCACACAGATATTCACGGGTGCGCGTGGACCTCCAGTAAATGACGCTGGGAAAATGTTGTTTTTGTTGCAGGGAGAACCACACTTGGCAGTGGAGACACAGACATCTCTTTACTAGGCCCTGGAATTAAAGCTCAACATTGCTACATTGAAAACCAGGCAGGCACCATTACCTTGTACCCATGTGGGAATCAATGCGCCGTAGATGGACTCCCCATCACCAAACCTTATCGCCTGTCACAAGGTAGAAGAAAGCCTTGCCAAAGTGACACATGCAAACAAAAAAAGTCTTGAAAATAAATTATCCTCTCAATTCAATGAATGTTAGTCCAGGCACTTACGTTTACAATAACATGCCTACTTACAGTAAAAAGGGCATCAGCACAGTCCCGCCCACTCAGTTGGATCTTTCCTTAGGATCTGAGCCAGCAGCAACACCCAATGTCATTTAAAGCAAGCATTCAGCCGATGTGTGTCGAGGTAGCAGCTGCTCAGTAAAAAAAACAACAACAAAAAAATTCCAGAGGACCAACATTTCAAGAAAAGAGGAATTGGCTTTTTTTTTTTTTAATTTTTAGCACAAGAAAATAAGTTTTATTCATACCATGTGGATATTTAATGCCTTTTTATTCAATTTGTGGAATATCCCTTGGATGTAAAGTATTATCTCAGGAATTAGACAAGCCATGGGAAATGCTGATCAAGGAGCCATATTCACTCACTGAGTAATTACACGTGAGTTCAAACTTTTTGATCACCAAAGACTTTGGGATGACAGTTTAAAATAGTGCCACTTAATATTAAACAACATGTTACTTTGTTTGCCAACGTACCTTGTCCCATAACAACATCCAGAGCTGTCTTAAAGGTTATGCCCTTTCCAAGAAGATCATGCTCACTTTGAGGTAAATTATTTTGGTGCTTTATTTTGCTACATGAGAGGAGTAAAACTAAAACACAGGTAGAATTAATAATTGGAAATGCAACAGCCTATCTTCCATCAATCTTATATATAGTATATATTTTAAAGGAAGTTAATCTAGCGTGTGATCTGGAAAAGAGTTTCTTTTGTCATTTAAATTGTTTTTTTTTTTTTTTTGTAATCTAAATGAATTGGTTTGAGTTGAATATTGCTATGTATCTATATGTAAACTTGCAGTGATTACTCAAGTATTCTGAATATGTATTTATGGAGGCTTAAGCATCCTGACAGTTGACAGTGACAGCTACTTAACCACCTTTTTGTTTATTGACAGGCTGCATGCTGTGTTTTGCTCAGTCAACATTTTTCCGCTTCAACCATCCAGAAGAAGCCCTGAGGATGAAGAACATGCTGCCTGGAGGAAGCCAAGCACTAAGCACATCAAAAGCACAACATTCTGGTAAACAACCCATATCCATATGAAAGCAAGATGGCCAGTGTGGTTAATCAGCTTCTTCTGGACATGCAGTTTTGAAAAGCACAAATTCTTTTCCAGGACATACTTTACAAACACGTCTTTCGATTGTGTTGATTTCCATGCTAACAATGATGCACTGCAAAAACACACAAGCACGGAATGGTTTACATTTATAAACTCATATCACTGTGACTTGCATTATGACTCCCATATCTCCGTTTTGTTTGGTCTTAGAATTTGGAAGAACCTTTGGTCGACATCCATGAGTGGATTCCAAAATAGCTCGTTGAGAACTAATTATCCGCGGCCCAGATTCTTTGGGATCTGGTCCATTAAAATCACTACTTTACACTTGAGGTGTGTCCCCATTGTCAAATACAATTATTGTTTTCGAATGGTCTACAAACTCACAATTTTGATGAAAAATATGGCAGTTTTTTTTCATTAGGGAATTACCCGACACTTCCCGCCTTTTTTTAATAATCAATCCTATTACAATCACCATTTCTCCCTTTACTAAGGCCCAGTAACTTATGATTGTCTGATTGACCCAGGTTTCTTTAACATTGTAAAAAATATATTTCTTCAACAATATATTGATCATTGAGGCTGTAGTTGGCAGTGGTGTTTAACTGTACTGCTCAAGCTGATTATGCGACGTAATATTTTGCTGCTCATACCGTATATAGCTAACTAAACTATCACAATATGAGAAACACCTCTGAGTATCATGCTGTGTTTTACACCATTAAAAACAACTTCACTGATAACAATATTCATCAGAACGTCCCAATAAAAAAAAAATCTTGGACCACAGTAGACTGCATGTGCTTAATTGATTGGCCAATAAGGGCAACTTATTGGGAGTGCAATTGTGTTAAACTTTTTTGTGTCAATGGAATTCATTTCATTTTTCGCTGACCTTACTGGACATAAAGAATCGTAAAAGGCACACCCTGCCCAGTGTTGGGCCCATTCTTTCCTGACCAGGCCCTGATTTCATGTGAGGCACATGGCTGCTGCTTTTATATTTAGCAGCTCCAGATCCCTGAAGGATTACTACACAACTGAACAGCATAACATCCCACCACAGAACTCGGGCCCCAAGACATTTATCACTATCTTAGCCAACAAAGGAACAATGTGAGTGCACTAACATTTGCAAGCAGGCGTATTCTTCCTTTTAGGGGCTGCCAAATGTAGCATAGTACATTCTTCATCTGTTTGTTTACTTGTGTTTGTGCAACTGTTCTTCAGAGTTTGCCTAGTTGTTAATTTAACAGCAATCCTTATGCACAAGTGTTTCTCACCCCCCGTCTGCAGACTCCCATAGCATCCTGAATGGGGCTCACCAGTCTTTTTCCAGCAACGGCAGCTCAAAAATCAGCACCTTAGCAAAGGACATCCAAGTGAGTCTTTCACAGAAGGTGCCACCATCCCCCAAAACAGCAAAAGCGTCGCTTCCTCAGCCTTCTCAGAACGTGCTTAATGGTAGAAGCACCACCACACGAGACGAGAACAACAGTTCTGTGGGAAATGCACCACTAGTGCCTCCCCGGTCCAACATGCCTGTGCCTCATCCGCGGACATCCCTCTCTATGACTTCAAGTTGTGCTAGCGATGGGCAGCGAGTACAAGACAGCCCAACGCTTCTTAGGAATGTCAGGTCAGAGGTCACGTCAAGCCCCACACTGCCCAACAGGGGGCCCGGACAGGGCATTAGTCACAACTCTTCTCCGGCAGCGCCAACCAGTCCCCGACTGCGAGGTTCCACCCTCCAAAGGAGACACCCAAGTCCTAGACGAGAACCACTTCGGACTCCCGAGTTGACTGGATCCACCAACCTTCCTCCTCGGAGTCCTTACATGTCACGCAGAGGGACTCCAGGATCGCAGAGTTTGACTGCCAAACCCATCCAGCAGAGCCCGAAGACTCATCGCAAATCTGCAGCCCCCTCTAAGGCCGAGGCCATGAGGGCGTTGTACGCAGAGAATCCATCCCGTGTGACTGCGCTGGAGACTGGAAACAGACATCAGACGAACACCCTCATCTCAGGTGCTCTGATATGCTCATCTCCTGCCAGGAGCCCTCACAGTCAAAGAAAACTCTCTTGTGAGAACATCGGAACACCCAGCAATGACTCCAATATTACGAAACCGTATTGTCGGGAGCGCAAGAACAGCATATCTGCAATTAGCGACAATGAGGATGAACTGCTGGAATACCACCGCTGGCAGAGAGAGGAGAGGCTGCGTGAGCAGGAAATGGAGAAGCTGGTAAGTGAGGCACCTGATCCAAATTGAAACTTTAATCTTTAAGGTGACTCATTATCTATTGTAATGTCTGTGAATGTGAATGTTAATTGAAGACTCCAAATTGTCACTTGCTTTTTGCGAGGCAGGTGACACTAGTTGACACTTGCTCACCAAAAGTCTTATGAGCAGCGTTAGCATAGCTGGTTGATTATTACTCAACACTATATTTACTAGCAATGTGAAATGGCATTTATGCTTTCAAAGCAAGCATATTTTTACCCATACAAAAGTGTCATAGGCTATAGATGACATACTTGCTCGCCGTCATCCATCTATCCACTATGGCCCCCGCTCCAGCTGGCTTTTGACAGCTGAGGTGACCACAGGGGCCATCGAGTGGGTGATAACTATTTCAAGAACTCTGAGGTCTCTGATGACAAATAAGAGTTACCGGCAATATGCAATTGAATTGGACAGTTTACTGGCTAAGATGGGCTTGCAAACACACGAAGGCCATACTTTACACACATCAGCCAAAACATTAAGTAGTTGTTAAGTTTTGATGGACACAGATGTGCATTAATGAGAAGTATTGATTAAATATACAAGTGTTATGTAGCTGAATATAAGAATGAGAAAAGAAAGACTTTTATGGAATGGATATAGTTAAATTATATGAATAAGATTATGCAGAACCTAACATTGTGACTAATTCTACTGCTTGACATACATATGCATACAGAGCTATATTTAACATTTGCTTTAGACTGACTACTCAGATGGATTTTTCCGTTCTGGCTATGCAGTCAGTTAATATAAACAAAGGATGTTTATATTTTAAGCAGAAAACTTCTCAATTCTGTGCTTATTGGAAGCTTAAAGGAAAGGAAGTAAGGCTAAATTTACTTTGCAAAAATATGTTCTATGCGCCTCAACTATAGCCTAAACACGGCATTCTGATTAATTTTGCGATTGTGGAATATGATTTCAGCAGCAAAATTCACCCATTTTCATCCATCTCAGGGGACGGAATTTTGTTAATTGCTCTCGACTGAAAATGACATCACAGTGGCCCAGGCCTCATTTAACAACCAATCACGGCTGACCTACTTTCTAATGATGAGCTGATTTTGGTTGTCACTTCTGAGAAACTGTTATGTAATTTTCAGACAACAGCAAGTGACAAAATGGCCGCCCCCCTGAGATGGATAAAAATGGGTGGATTTTGCTGCTGAGTTCGTAATCAACAAACACAATATTAATAAGAATTTCAAGTTTCGACTAGTAGGGCCGCATAGAGACATTCTTGTGTAGGACATTTCTGGGTTGAGTTCACCTTTAAGAGCAAAATATGTGACAACAATTTACAGGAAATATTTTGGTTCTGTTAGGACACATTATGAATTTTACTACCAAATTTAGAAGCCATGTACAAATCAGGACAATATATTTATTTACTCTCTTGTACGGAGTTAAACACTATGACTCTCACTTTATAATGGATTATGAACATGATACACTATACAAATGAGAGTAACAGGACATTCTAACCATAGTGTACCATAAATATGACTGACCCATGAAAAACTAAAATTTGAATATTTAAATGCCTATCTGTTCTAAAATAATTTAATTACTTCCATTATTAAAACACAAAGAATATATAGCATAACTACAGAAATGAGGACAAAGAGAGGATTTCCTCTGTGTGTGCAAAACATCTGGGCTGTATAAGCATGTTGCACTTCACCGCTTGATAAAAGCAAAGGTCACTGCAAGGGAGAAAGTGACAGAATAGAAAAGTTAATTTTAGAATGATCACAACAGGGAAGTTGCCTAACTTGGAACACAGTCTGACTATTCCAGCATATAAAATTACTCGCAATTCTTAAATGAAGTCTAAATATTACAAGCTATTGAATCCAAAAAGGTCTCTATCTTCATGACCCATTTATTTAACATTTCGGTTCACTGCAGTTTAAGATATCATATGTGACCACTTTTTATAATAAAACGGGACCTTAGCCGTTTGAATTGTAATTTTGCTCTCAGTTTTAAATTTTAACAACCTAGATCACTTAAAAGTCAGCTGCCTAAAATTAGTTGTTTGTTTTGCTGGTCCAGTTGTTTTTTCCTGAACTCTAATTTGTGTGCAGCGGGAATGATAATTACATATTCTGCGCTCCCATTTTGGAAAATGAGGGCGGTTGCAATTGTTTATGATGGGGGTCAACTGACTGTGACTTGATCGCTTTAAAAGGCACTTGCGATTTCAAAATGTCAACCTTGTACAGTTATTAGAATACCCATGCTTTGTATAGTGTCTTAATTGCTAATTTTACAGGGGAAGTGATCCCCCAAAAAATGATTGCAATAAAATGTTTTATGTGCCTTCACTAGTCTAAACATGGCATTCTGGTTAATATCATGTTTGTGGAATATGAGTTAAGCAGCAAAATTTGCCATTTTTAGCCTCAGTTCGCAGCCATTTTGTAACTTCTGTCGACCGAAAATGACATCACAGTTGCTCAGCGTTCAGGTAATGACCAAATCACGGCTCACCTGTTTTCTGAAGCTGAGCCATTATTGGTCCTTAGCTGAGCTCTGAGCTCACAATATATTAATCAGAAAGCCAAGTTTCGACTAGTGGGACTGCACAGAACTTATTCTTGTCAAGAAATGTTTTGGGTTGACTTCCCCTTTAATATAACATTATTGTTCATGTTTTCCCCCCATTATTCTTTATCACATTTTTTTCCCTATTTGCTGGTTTGTTTCCAGTTAGTCTAGTGGGCACTCAGATAGTTACCAAAATGTCCTTGCCTGATAAATTACTATAAAGTAAATATTGAATTGATTAAAATTAGAGAGTTAAAAAAATGGATAATAAAAAACTTCCATACCAATGTTGCAAATATAATTGTCATTCATCAAATAACAATCCAACAAAGAGTAAGTCATGACAAATTAAAACTGATTTCATTATGTTTGCCCCCTCCTAAGAAAAAATACATCATCTTAGGGCCTACGGCTATCACATTACAGCCGTCTAGCCGTTGCGGCTTTGCGACAGCTGCTCAAATGGGACGGTGTCTCTCAAGCGCAATAGGATCTCGTGCATGTTCCAAGTATGAAGCCCTCTTGATGTCTCGCCCCTCTGCTATAGGAGCGACAGAGGCTGGAGACCATCCTGAATCTGTGTGCAGGGTATAACCATGAGGACAGTGCGGTGGAGCTGGCGGAGGTGGTGAGGAGCGGACTACTAAGGGGAGGAAGGGGTGCCGGTGGCGATATGCAGCGGGGGAAGGAGAACGATGAGGAGGGGCAGGCGGAGGAGTCGAGCAGCACTGAGAGCACGCATCAAGAGGTGATGAATGCATGAAGTGTTATTTCAATTCAAGTCTTTTTGTAAATATTGTACTTTTTTTAAGTAGCTTCCTTTTCTGAATTCCAATATGATTTTTTTTTGTGTTGTGTGACTTTTTGCATGGTCATATTCCACTGTGGAATTTTCTGACGACTTTTAATACCAATCTAACATTAGTGCGAGGAGGTGTCAGCCGGTCGGGAGCAGAACTACCTGGAAGAGGAGAGGAGCAAGATGTTGGCCAGGGTAGATGTCCTGAGGCACAGAGTCAGCGAGCTGGAGCAGCAGCTAAAAGAGACTAAACAAGAGGTCAAAAGCTCAAAAAACATTTGTTTATTTTGTGCCAAACTTCAACCTCCTCTTGCGTCCCCTCTCAGGTGGAGATGGAGCAGGCTCTGCTGCAGGCTGAGAGGCAGGCAGAGCAGGAGCAGGTGGAGGCCGAACGGGAGCTTATTTCTCAACTCCAGCTCAAAATTAGCCAGTTGAGCAAGGCCACTCAGAGGGAGAAGGACAAGGTTTGCATTCTCAGCCACAACACTCTGAAGTGGAATAATCAACTACAAAGGCGTATGCATGTGAATATTTGATACTGCATGTGCTGAAAACCGACTGGATTGACACTTTTTCAGATGTCAACTGATAGTTTTGTGACTAATACTGTATCAAAGCAAAGCTGCTCTTGCATTTGGAATACAACGCCAACCTTTTTTCCTCACATGCTTAACTGGACGTCATTAACTATTAACTGCTGATTCCGATTTTTGGGTTCTTTTCATGTTTATTTCCATTCAATGACCTACTTGACTGCATGCTTACTTCGAATGACTTAAATTGCTTCGGCCAGCAATGCTTGGTTGCATGAATTAGAGTTGTCTTTTTAATTGTCTTTTCAGATAATTGTGCATGGACTAGGGATGGGCATTTGTACACAATTCCTTGAGCGTTAAAAAGAGAAGTTTTGGGATCAATGTACAGTACAGTACATTTTTTCACAATTATTTTTAGATTAAAATACATGCAATACACAATGAAGCCTTCCTTCAAAAAAATAAAAGCAAAGCTTCTTTTAAATGATAAAAAATGTCTAATGAATGGCAAATGACAAGCCTTCTTATATTCTTGTTGACAATTTTGAGCTTGTCAATTTGATATCACACCTGGGTGATTCAAATCATTTTAGCAATAGAAAACTCATGCTTGCAAGGTTCTGAAAGTGCACTTTTGTACCTGAAGTGTTAGCCAATTTGCCATTTTGGTGACTCTTACTTCACCGTCTTTCCTTTACAGTTATGGGTAAATTGCATTGTTTATGTTAAATGAGAAGTCAAGCCCCATTTTTTTGAGAATGCGTTCAATGCAGTCCCAGTAGTCTAAACACGACATTCTGATTCATATTGCTTTTGTGGAATATGTGTTGAGCATTAAAATCCACCCGTTTTTAGCCATTTCAGGGGGCAGCCATCCTGTCACTTTCTGTTGACTGAAAATGACATCACAGTTGCACAGGGCTCAGGTAATGACCAATCATGGCCTTTTCTCCATAAAACAGGTGAGCTGTGATTGGTCATTACCTGAGCAACTGCGATGCCATTTTCAGTCGACACAAGTGACAAAATGGAGGTCACCTGAGATGGCTATTAACGGCTAGCTTTTGCTGCTTAACTCATATTCCACAAACACAATATTTAAAAAAGTTATACAGCCAGGGTATGATGTATTTAGTGTTACCTCACCTTTAAAAGCAGGGACCAGACATTTCTAAATTGAATGTAAGACATTTTCCAAATGGCAGCAGTGAAAAGTGCTAATAAGCTAGTGGTCTCTGAGAGAATGTGTGAGAAAAACATCTGATTTAAAATGTCCACTAATTAACATTCGTTTATTTTGTTCACCATTGATATTACGGTATATGGTGATGAAAATACCTTTATTTTGTAGGTCAATTCGTTCTGCAGCTCGTTGAGGCAGCACAGTGGATGGGCCTTAATTTCCTGCACCCTCTGCTGGTTACTTACAAGTATCGCATTCATTTTGGCTAAATTGTAACTAACTAAACGGAAAATTACAACAACTGCTACACAAATTTATCATGCCCATTCCTAGTGTGCACACAATGTTTGTTTGTGGGTGTGTGTGTGTGTGTGTGTGTGTGTGTGTGTGTGTGTGTGTGTCTTTAGGGGAGGGCTAATGTCTCGGCTGAGCGGAAGGTCCTGGAAAAACTGAGGAATGAATACAATGAACTGAAGAGGCAGTTTGATAAGTGCCCCTTGTCTCAAAGGGAACAGTTACAGGAGCAGCTCAGCAGGGTCAGTGTTCTCACGCAGCCCACTGGCTGGCAACAGTGAGTTACCATATACTGAACACCAAAGAAAGCGGCACATGCAGACAAACATAATTTAAGTAATAATAGTAATAATAATAAATGTGCTCTGATTTCTTCTATTGTTCTGCCTATCATTCTTTAATTATCTCACTAGTCAATGCCATTTGTAAGTATGATGCTGCAGGCTATGCATTTGCTACTCAAATCGCTTTACCTCTGCTGGTTCCCTCGATCAGAATGAATATCTAAATCTGTCTGTAATCATTAATCTTATTAACACATTTGCTCTAAAACTGTGCATGCACTATACTACAACAATCCCCTTTAATCTTTTATGTTGTCAGGTACTATCAGGTGTTATTGCATGGAATGTGGAGGTACAAACAAATGTCACATTAGTGTTTTTTTTTTTTTAAACATTTTACTCTGTGGCAGGGATGAACAGTTGGATGATGCTTCTCGGTTGCTGATTATTCTTAGCAAAATATTTTACTCAACCTTGTGTCTGTGGATGAATAGAAAGCTGAAGCTCTGGAAGCTGGCACAAAGCAATTTGAGGAACTGGAGTTCTGCCAGCTGGAGGAGGAGAGCAGTCTGGAAGAGCGTAAGGAGACCCAGTCGTCACAGTTTCTTCAGGAGCAAACTGAGTATCATTGCAGTGTGGCCAAGAGGAAGGTAAGAAGTGGGAGTAAAGCAAAACCTGTATTCCTGCTTACTGCAATTCCCTTGCATGTGGAAGAGAGTAACAATTACAAATGCATGTTTCAGCACAAACACAATGAACACGCTGCTGTCGGCCACAGCACACACATATCCTTCCTAGGCCCCGCCTCTTAAAGACATACTTTTATGCTGAACAGACACTTTGTACCGTATACTGTATTTTCTGTACATTTTAGGATTTTTTTTCATGCGACATTTTTACAATGTGTTTAAAAAAAAGTGCTTATATATATATATATATATATATATATATATATATATATATATATGACTACAGTTTCAACCCGTCTAAGGGAACATAATCACGATGAGGAGAGAATTAGACAGATTGGCAATTAAATAACGCGTGACATGACGTCTCTTCTCAGGAGAAAATGGCTACTCTAGATGCTCAAGTGCAGCAATTGGGCTTACAAGCTACTCACGAGTGTGACAGGATGGCGAAAGAAAGGGTGTCCACTCTGCAGCTGTTACACAAGGTTCCAATAGAGCCACTCTAACTACAAGTGAGTACTACATTGTGCAATTTGTAATCTGTAATTTTCTTCTTTGTAGGAGCAGGAAAGGTTATGCGCCCTGGAGAATAGGTACCACAGCATGACTGGTGGTAGGAACCTCCCAAAAACCAACAGCATGAAAGAGGTGAGTCGGAGTAAAAGAAAGTGTTGGTGAAGGAGAGCTACATATACGCACACATACACACTTTAAAGTTAATTGCTTTAACTTGATAACCTTTTTGAACAGGATTTACTCCATATCAACGAACCTGAGCTTGTTTTAGAGGACGACACCTTTGATAGCCCTTGTCCTTACTCTACCTTACAAGTCCCTTCCCCTGAAGTCTACCCTGTTAGGCTACAGGAGGTAAAAGCGAGTGGCATTAAATGAAGTGACTTCCAAGCATGTTCATTTCAAATGTAAAAGCCGAGTGTTGGTTGCATGTCTTATCTCCGACACAGACCCCAACATTAGGTATACCAGCGCATTAAAATGAGATTCAATGCAAGAGCTGTCAATGTAATGTGAATGTGGTGTTTTTTTGGTATAGTGTGAGCAGTGCGCTTTCTGGTGTGCCAGTCTTTGACACCTGGTGGCAGTATAAGGCATTTAGATGGATATCATTTTTTTTGAGACGTCTCAACTCCTCTCAGCTCATCAGTACGCCATTCTTCGATCAGACTATTATCAGACTATTTTATGTCTGTCTTCATGTGTTGCTGCAACACATGTGTTCAATCTGTTGCTTAAAAGGTTATAGCTCCACAACAGAAGCAGCTGGGATAGGCTCCAGCGTGCCAGCAAGTTTTGACAGTAAACTTCAACTAGGCGTGGCAATAACAAGCATGAAGCCTCTTTATTGAAAAATTGTTCACTATTTGCCATAATGCTGCTTATTGTGAAGTGAGTTCCGTTCACTGCCACCTACTAGCTCAAGTCAGTGCAAGCAAAAGTAAAAAAATCTCAAAATACTTTTCTTTGGTCTACACTCTTTTGGTGTACATTAAAATATGTTTGATGCAGCTCTCGTATTGGATCTCATCAGATGATGTACCTTGTGCCTAATGTCGTGTCTCGCTGGGTTTATCTGTGCTTATCTTTGGCTGTCGATGCAGGAGTACCTCAGGATGTCTGATGTCTATAAGATGTATGGAAACGCTTGTGTGCACCCTCCCTCTTCTTCCCCTGCTGCCCTTGACTGCCTTCCCCTTGCTGTAGCTGACGATGTGCCATGTGAGGTAGAAAGCCTGCCTGATCGCTGCCAAACAGACATGTTCTCTCCAACTTGATTAGGCCTTGTAATGGGAGCCTCCTTCTTTTCCAACTTTTTGCTCTTTCCTTTTGCTCTCTCCTCGTGCATCCGTGTCAAGGACTACATCACGGTGGGCCAGTTAAACCACATTATTGGGTTCCAGAGACATGATCCTTCCTCTTCTTCATCTATTGCATTATTCCATCTCACCTCCTCTGACTCCAGCTTCACATGCCACTCTAGTGGCCCTTCCTCCTTTCTCTCTGCAAAGGTTTGTCGCTTCCTCCAGCCATGTTGCTTTTGCACTCCTACCATTTTAGCCTAAATGACTGACCCTTGTTGATGTTGGCACACCTGCTGCTTCACTGCCTCTTTCTATTTTGGCCGGTCTGCTATTCATCACTTTATCACAGAGGCAGCCTGAGCTGAGCAGGAATGCAATGCCTCCTATTAACCTCGAGCGCTGGTACCAGGACATCATGGCTGCAGGGGAGCCTCGATCATGCCCTCCACCACTGCCCGCCAAATGTTTTTCTGCTCGCAGGCATGGGCAGGTAAACTCATGACTTGCACTTGACTGCTTCCTGTACTGTAACCAGTGCTCATGTTAGAATATGCAGCTAAAGCAAGCGCAATGAATATGAACATGACCACAGAGCAACTATGCAGAGTGAGGCAACAACAATGCCTAAATGATCCCAACATCACCTTGACTAGATTGTTTTGATATCAGTATAAGAAGAGATCAGTATAAGAAGAAAGGAAGAAATAAATTTAAAGTGTCGCTTAACATTGTTATTTGTTTTAATCCTGAAAAAATTATTTATGTGATTGTCAGGGAGTGTCCAATAAATCATTACATTTAGAGAGAATACATATGTTGTTATTGCAAATTATGGCTAACTCGTTTTTAAACATTTCAATTGCTTAAAGCGGATGTTAACCTCCAAAAAATGTTCTATGCAGGCACACAAGACACTCGTCCAAACATGACATTCTGAGTAATATCATATTTGTGGAATATCAGTTAAGCAGCAAAATCCACCTGTTTTTAGCCATCTCAGGGGGGCAGCCAATTTGTCACTTCTGTTGACTGAAAATGACATCACAGTTGCTGAGGGCTGAGGTAATGACCAATCATGGCTCACCTGTTTTCTGAAGCTGAGCCATGATTGTTAGTTATCTGAGCCCTGGGAAACTGATGTTATTTTCAGTCAGCAAATGGCTGCCCCCGAGATGGCAAAAACGGGTGGATTTTCCTGCTTAACTCATATTCTGAAAGCACAATATTGACCAGAATGTATTCTTGTAAAGAACATTTTTGTGGAGACGTCCCCTTTATAGCAATGGTTCTGAAACAGGGACTTGCAGGGGATCACAAAATAATTGGCAGCAAATTATGTGAGCATGTGCTCTCGTAAAACAAACAAAACAAATTACCACTTTCTGACCTTGGCCTCGGGATAATTAAAATAAGTCCTTTTTTTTGGGAGAATCTTACTCGTACACACACACGTGCGCACACGCACACGCTCACTTAAACTAATGCAGCTTTTGTTCTTTCAGTTGCTGAAGTCCAAATCAGACGGTGAAGTTGGTCACACGGCATCATGTCCTTCTGTAAGCTCCGTTACCACTGCGCCTCTCTCCACTCTTTCACGTGATAAAACCTCCAAGGTGAGGATGTTCTGTTCACACACGTCAAATGAAATCACATGGATGTCAGGTGTTCACATTGTGATACTTCTCTTCGTCACTTAGGGATTACACTTAATGCTGAAAGAGGTGTCAAACCCATTGGACATGGACTCCAGGAAACTCAATAAAGGTACTTTGAGTCCATTAGTCTCTCTTGGACTGCGGCCAGCCGATTTTGACAACAGCAGGAGAAATTGAAGTCTGTTTTGTGTCGTAATAGTCGTGGCAATCACTTGGCACTACCAGTAGAGGGCACTATACTTCTATCACAGCTTCCTGCCCATTTTCCTCTTACACAGAGCCATCTCCCACAGTACATCACTCCATTCTGCATCATCAGTTTCCATCTAGTGGCAACCAGGCGTATGACACCTTGAGTCTAGAGAGCTCAGACAGCCTGGAGACCAGCATCTCTACCAGCAACTCAGCATGCACACCAGAAAGGTGAGAGACTGTCTGTCCCATCCAATCGGAGTGCAATTTATTTTAGTTAGGACAGTTTTGCTTTGGTACTTGCATCGCAATGCATTTTTTTCTCGTTTTTTTCCTAGTGCGTCTGGGTTGGAGGCTCAGAGGTTAGAAGAGATGGAGAAGATGTTGAAGGAAGCACAGCAAGAGAAAGTCCGGCTCATTGAGCACAGAGTAAGCTCTCAAATGTTATCAATTAAAGATGGTTATATCCCTGTGATCGCATAGCATGTGGTAGCTTCGTACTTGTTCCAGTGCAGGGATGGGCAACTGCCGGCAATCGGCCCACACTTTGAATGTCCCCTTGATTAATTTTCAACGGATTTATTTTTCTTCCCAATTTCTGTTTTTAATTCATCCATCCAAGCTGCTTATCCTCAAGCAGCGAATCGCAGGGCACACAAAGAGAGCCATCCGCACTCACACTCATACCTAGGAACAATTTAGTGAGTTCAATCAACCTACCATGCTTGTCTTTGGAGTGTGTGAGGAGACCGGAGTACCCGGAGAAAACCCACGCAAGCACGGGAGAACATGCAAACTCCACCTGTCGACCACCCTGCCAGCCCTGTTTTTAATTAGTTTGTTTCATTAAAATTTTTTATTCATCCATCAAATTTCTAGAAACTCTGATGAACTTCAAAAATGGGGGCAAATGTGGTGGGGGGGCCATCCTGGAAAAAAAGAAAAAAATTCATGACTATGTGAAATTGTTGGTGCTGAAGTGCGAATATGTAGTTACGCTCACTGCCCTACAGTAAGTGAGTCGGCCTAATAATTTTTGTTTGCCAATTTTGAACGAAATGCAGGACAAAGTACTCTACCTCAATAATATTAAAGTTTTGAGTGAGCTGATCTTTGTGGAAAAAATGGATGACATCTCACACTCAATGTTTGTTGGCTTCTTGTTCAACTGTTTTGTGCCATTTTCAATTGGAATTTTTATGCAAGAAACTCCTCTGTATTGGAAAAATAAAATTACAGTAGGTGGTGTTTTTTTTGGTTTGCTTCAAAACCTTTGTTGTTGGGTCAGCATAGCGGATCTTTTATACATGCATTGAAAAATGTATTCTCAAAATTAAATATATTAAGCGCACATATTATTTTTGCATGAATGCATGGATTTTGTCTATACTTAAAATATAATTTTTGTCATACATTAAGTTAGGAACTATCTGGGCCCTCCCTAAAACACTATTTACAAATGATGGCCCCCTCCAGCATTTAAGTTGCCCATTCTTGCACTAGTGAATGTTCATACCCAGAACCTCAGAACTGTCAGTCAGACATGCTTAACACTCGTCCACGGTGCTGCCAAGTATAACTCTGAAATCTTTGAAGTAGAACTCCTCACCAGTGAGTTAGACTGTCTCAAGGTGGCGAAATTCTGTTGTAAGTCTTATTTTGCCTCTTTGAATTGTTTCTACATGTTGACACAATGTGCATTCCCCTGTAAGTCGGTAAAAGCTGAAAAGGATTATTTTACATCAGCAAAGCATATTCTTTTATACACAGACTTCAGGGATGTATTTGACAAAACCTGCGATCGGGATTTCAACTCTCATGTGGTTCAGATTCACTTTGTATTGCAATATTTGCCTACCATTAACATATTCTTCCCCCTTTTTCCCTCCCGCCATGTTTTGCGTTCTCTTCTCCCAATCTGCTCCTCGATGTTCCCAGGAGAGGGAGGCGCAGACTCGACGGCATCTGCTGGAGGAGGAGCGGAAGAGGCGCGAGGAGGCCGAGAGAAGGCTTCTGGATGAGACGGCCCACAGGAGAAGACTGGTGGAGGAGGAGGTGAAGATGAGGGAGAAACACTTTTCCCAGGTCAGTTGAAGCAAGCAAGGCATGACAATAACATGAAGGGGAAAACATGAAGAAAGAAATATATAAGATCCATGTTGGCACAAACCGGGGGAAACAAATATTCTCCAAACAAAAACCCTCATCCCAAATATGAATAATAAAAGGTGCTGTAGAATCAAGATTATTCTAACTGATTCAATTTGAATGACTTTGCGAAATAAAATGACATTAGGACTTTTACTCTTTGACAAATTTATCTGTTTTTACTTTTCATTTACCAGCCACCATTACATAAACATGTACAATCTAATGAAAGCAACTGCAAAAACTGTTAAAAAAAATTCCGTTTTCACATAGAAGAAAAAAAAATGCTAAGCTCTGATTGACACTGATATAGTGATAGTGATTTAAGTATATTGATGACTGGGGTTGTAGTTCTTCATTTACCTAGTCATACTAATTATTTAGTGACACAAGCGGGACTTAATATAAGAAACACAAGTGTATTGCGGTGTAGTGTGGATGGATAAGATTTGTCTCTGTTTTTTGATCGACTTTTTTTTTAAATGTCGAAAACATTTTCCCATATATAGACTTTTTATTTCACAGTGGAAAATACGTCAGACCGGAGAACAAAATACTAATTCTGTTGGGTTCGATTTTTTTCTGCTAATATATATAATACGAAATCGGCCTCCAGATTCCAAAATTGCAGTCAGTTTTTTTCTAGCACTTAAAGCTTTTTTTCCCTTCGCAGTTTACCCTGCAGATGATTATCTGTAGTATAATTGTAGTAGAATTTGATTACGACTGGACTCATCAACAGCTACGGGGCAACTTTTTAGCGCAGTCCATATTTTAATGTTTATTGTTTGTTTTATTTTTCAAAGGTTGTAACTATTCCAGTTTACTTTTCTATTTATATACATACACATTTGTTTCAGATTTCTTCAATTGCTGCCAAGCCAGTGAATGTAGAAATATAAACACCAACCGAGGTTATCTGTGTTTTGCCATCCATTCATTATCTGAGATGCTTCTCCTCACAAGGATTGCGAGGGGTGCTGGAGCCTATCCCTGCTATATTCAGGCAGTAGTAGGCGTACATCCTGAACTGGTTGCCATCCAATCGCAGGGCACACATAGACAAACAACCATCCATGCTCACAAACACAACTAGGGGCAATTTAGAGTGTCCAATCAACCTGCCATGCATGTTTTTGGAATGTGGGACGAAACCGGAGTACCCGGAGGAAACCCACACAGGTACGGAAACAATTTGCAAACTTCACAGAGGAATCGATGGCCTCACTGTGCTGTGGTCGTGGGATCGATTCCCGCCATGGCCTTCCTGCGTGGAGTTTGCATGTTCTCCCAGTGCCTGTGTGGGTTTTCTCCGGGTGCTCCTATTTCCAAATTGTCCCCTAGGTATGAGTGTGAGGGCGGATGATTGTTTGTCTATGTGTGCCCTGCAATTGGCTGGCAACCAGTTCAGGGTGTACACCGCCTACTGCCCGAAGACAGCTGGGACAGGCTCCACCACCCCACGACCCTTGTGAGGAGAAGCGGCTCAGATAATGGATGGATGGATAGTGTGCACACAAATCTGAACATTAGCATTGTGGCTAATGCTAATCCAATAAGAGAAGTAGTCTATCTGGTCCATACAAAACATGCAGACAACTACAGTTCCGAAGAAAAATAAAATACTCAAATACTATAGTGTCACATTTTAAACATACTTTACTTTCTTCACCTAATTTATAAATTTAAAGGTGCATGTTAGTGCAACAGTCATTCAATGTCTTTCCAATTATGGGATTCAAAGCCACGTGATAAAATTATCCTACTTCAGTGCAGTGAACGAATACAAATTTTCTAGGACCCCGTCTGTCAGTCATGAGCCCTTTGAATCAATCCTCACTTTTCTCCTCCTTCTGCTGTCTGCTGGTCATTGCGTAACAAATAGCAAATGCTTTCTTTCCTTTGCAGGCCCGTCCGATGACGCGCTACTTGCCCAACCTAAAGGAGGAGTTTGACTTGCGCGCGCACGTGGAGTCATCGGGCCACAACATCGACACGTGCCCCTTCGTCATCCTGACGGAGAAGATGTGCAAAGGCCATCTGGTCAAGATGGGCGGCAAAATCAAATCGTGGAAGAAACGCTGGTTCGTTTTCGACCGCCTCAAGAGGAATTTCTGCTACTATGTGGGTAAGGACCTTGTTATATCATGATCTTATATTGGATTATAAATTGTATAGAAGTGTTTTCCAATTTATTGAGCCAAGCCATTCGGAAAAAAAAATCCCAACTGAAAAGAATAAAGGATGAAAAGTTCTTTTCCTCTAAAAAACCCCCAATAAATCCATTAGGCCCACGGATTAATTGAGAAAAGGCCTCCGATTAAAGGGATCAGGTTGGATTCCGTTCTTCATTATAAACTTTATGTTGAAAACTTTTGGTCCAAGCGTGCCGAATACACTTGAGCCAACAGCAACACCGAGGGTTGTTCTGGAGCTTGTTATGTTTCTCAATGTTCATCTGGAAGCAGACGCTAATTAAAACTGCAGTACATGGACGTTTCTCGTACTTGTGAGTCTAAATCGACGCCATCAAAAGAGCGGCTGGATCTCAAATGAGAACAGCGAGTTATCAGAACACTTCGCTGGAACGTTTGGATGCGTTACTACTACCACTCCAATAATTAGCGAGTATATTGAAATCGCGTGCGGCCATGTTCCTGTGTGCGTGAGCTCACTTGTCTAGCCCTTTCACCCAGCTCACTCCTGATGAAGACGATGCTGATGATGATGATGGTGATGAAATAGGATGCAATGGTTTCCTGAGAAGTGTTTTGCCTGGGTGAAGGCCATCTCCTGGCTTGTTCGTGACTGATAAAATGAAACTTGCGTTTGAAAAACATTTATCTCATTACTAAGCAACTTTGGCTCAGGGAGAAAGGCAAAACGGAGGGGTGGGGGTGGGGGGGCACAATTTCAAAAGGTTGCCTTACATTTTCAGTGTATGTTTGTCTCTTCATGCATTCTTTTTTCTTGCTTATTTGAACACTCATGTAATATCAAAACAATTTTTGTTGACAAAAAGATATCTGGCCGCCTCAGAATATTCATGCTTGGAGCATCTTTGGGTTTGACATGGGTGTGTTTGACTGCGGGAGAAAACATGTCAGATTAATGGGATGTTTATAAGACTTCAGGCAAAGCTTGAAATAGTCTTGTACTTCTAATTAACTTTTACCCTGGCTCAGCTCTGATTATGCCTTTGAAAAAAATCTTTTGTCTACCTCTCTTTCATTCTGTCTTTTTATCAAAAGGTATCTGTATTTACCTCCCACAATATTGTATAGGCAACTTTTGTATTTTACATATTGGAAAATGTACAAGAGCACATTAGGATATAATTATGGGATATTGATAGTGCTCAAGATTTGTTGATCAGTTAAAGACTAAGCTTCAGAATTAATAAGTTATTTTTGTTGTTTCATTTCTCTTCTCTCCCAGACAAGCATGAGACAAAGCTGAAAGGACTCATTTACTTCCAGGCTATTGAAGAGGTTTATTATGATCACTTACGCATTGCCACCAAGGTAACTATCACTTCTCTATATATTCTGGACTACTAATGGCCACCATGAATGTTAAAAACAAACAAACAAACAAACTGAGTATTGAATTTTAAATAATAACACTCCAAATCAATAAACTAATCTGTGCATCATACGGTCGCTTCATTTGGTACACCTGCACAATTATATGTGGTCCAATAAAAGAGTTCATCATAATTTACCTCATTTGGCGATGCAAGGATCAATAAATGCTTTATATTAAACATATTAACTGCGTTAAAAATTAAAACATGCCTCCTGGCGCTTTCATATTTTATTATATTTATAGATATAATATTTGTACATAAGTCGCTGATGATGTAGTGGTACATCCGCCTGATTTGTGTGCGGGCAGCGTGGGATCGGTTCCCACTCGGTCACGGTGTCTATGTCTGCCCTGTGACTGGCTGGCGACCAGTTCAGGGTGTAGTGCGCCTTTCGCTCGTAGTCAGCTGGGATAGGATCAGGCAACCCCCCTGGTTGACACCGCGTAAGTCACACCTTCTCAAATTGGTTGCTTTTCCTTCGGCGTGGTGTTTTTGTGGTGGACAGTATAGAAAAAAGTTTAACGTCGCTGAATGTCAGAAAACTTGCTATGAATCTTCCCCAAAATTTACATGCACATCTCTACTCATGCCCACTGCAACCTCTGAAAATAACAAACCAATCATCACAGCATTAAGATTTTTGCCCCATCGACATTCACGATGGAAAAAAGCTTGATTCTCACCATGACCACATCAATCCCTGAAAATATCAATATCATTAAGCGTTTTAGACTGTTTCCAAATTGAGCAACAAGACGCATGCACTATTTCATGAAAAAAAAATAAAAAATACAAGCGTTTGTAAACATAGGTCTGACAGTGTTTTTAGGCTATAGCAGAAAACCCATTATTGAAAAGAAAATTCACATGGGGCCCAAAATGCTTTCATATTTGTCATTGTTCTTGTCTGACATGTCTCAGAGGATAACGATGCAACAGGTGCATGTTGCTTTCTTAAAAGACAAGAAACAAAGAATCTCACCCTCATCATTAAATCCTCCAGAGCCCCAACCCGTCTCTGACCTTCTGTGTGAAGACTCACGACCGCCTTTACTACATGGTGGCGCCATCCCCGGAGGCCATGCGGATCTGGATGGATGTCATAGTAACGGGCGCCGAAGGCTACACGCAATTCATGAGCTGAGGGACCTTGTGGAAGGATGACAGTGGGCGCGGAGTCTGAAAGCGAGCCTGTGTGCACGTGTGCAGGAGCAAAGACGGAAGGTGAAATGGATGTCACAAGGACATGGATGATGCGAAGGCCTGGTGGACCGCTGAGGGCTTTAAGTCCTGACAGAAGTGTTCAAAAATAATTCTTGAGGTGGATCAGCCGGCGTGAGGGAGTGCTTGTCTCCATCCATTACATTCTGTCTTATCAAGACATCTGTGATAATTTCATTATCGTTTTACAAAACTACTTTAAGAACGCTGATCTTTTTGATTGCAGTGTTGTCACTCTAACATTTTCTTTTTTTTTTTTTTATACATTTCTATTTCCGCTTGTGTTACTTTTAACCAATTTTAAACACCACCAAGTAAAGTACTATTTTCTTTTTTTAAATGTTGCTTATTCATTTGCAAAGAGCTGCCAATTAATTTGTTGTTTAACCTTTTTACTGCAGCTTTGACTTCAGGAAGATGATATTATAATTATGACATTTCTGTATTCTACACAAATATGTAAAATAATAATCCAGATTACGTTTTAAAGTCTTATAATGTAATTTTAAAACTACATATGTAAAGAAATAAAAATATATGGTGCTTTACCTTTGTTTTTTTGTCTGATGAAATGTATTTCTTAATTAGTATGTTAATGGTCACAGTCCTACAAATAAACGAATGTAGTCTAACGAGGTGCATGTGTTCCAATTAAAATAAACACACGCACATAAATCTTCAGATCACTACAAATTGTATATTTGCATGAGAACAATGAAGTTATTTAATTAGCTAACTGGTCCGTTACTTCTGCCGTTGTCGATTTATTGACCTTGTGGATCTAATTAAAGCTTACTCAAATAATTCACTGATAATACTTAAAAACAAGTGAAACTTCAATTAACCTGACGCGCATGATTCAATCGCAAGTAATTTCAATGATGTAAAAGAAATATCAAATACAAAATGTCTTTTCTTTCCTTTCTTACAGCAAATTGCAAAAAATTAGAGCATTCTACTATTCCCCAGTGTGCCTTTTCTCGAGTGAAAATCAGTTGTATATCATGTGGCCTACGTGTGTAATGAACTCAGAGCAGTGCAATATCTGAGGATACATCAATCACAGAAATACATCTCACAGATACTAATTACATTCCATGGAGTGTTAAATTTTCAGAGTTTTAAGTGAAAATGGTTGCTGTTGATTTATTAATTTAACAAATCTGCTACGAGGTAATGATCCCCAAACCGGGATGATACAGATACCCCTCGCCCCCGTATTCTCTATTCTGTTGTTAAAAATCTACAAAGTAAGTCCACAGTGACTTTCTGAACACCCTGCATTTATCTGGGCCTCCGCAGACCATTTCCACATCACTTGGCTTTCCTTTGACCTTGGGAAAGCTTTCACACATCTTTGAGCCTCACGCTGCAGCCGGTGGAATAACAAACAGCGTTTTAAGAGGGACGTATGAGCTTATTAGCTGGTTGATAAGTAAGACTGACACCCAGGCTTATAGCTGGACAAATACACGCACCGGCCTCAACATTTGGTACACCCACGTAATCTAACAAGTAATCTGATAAGTAATCTAATAAAAGAGCTTTATTATGTTTATCATGTGTTTATGATTGTGTTTGCAGTGGTGTAGAATTAAATCATCACACCGCTTTTTCCAATGTTTTATTGACCACATGAGAAGGTCAAAATATTTTTGTAATTACCAGTATGCCTCACATATTACAACCTCAATAGGGCCTCAGCCTTCACACAACTACAGTGGTGGGCACTTGACCCTGCTTTTGGTTTGAATATATAACAGAAATCTCAATAACACAAAATACATAAGACTTCGAAATGTAAATAACTACACCAAGCTTCTCTACATTGTGGAATCCAAGGAAGATGAATTTAAGCATCGTTAGTTAGCTAGCTTTACGCTGTAGTGGTAAGCAATTGTGTCAAAGTAACTTTTAATTGCATTGGATAACTGCTGATACAAACAACGGTGGTCGAGGTCTATGGTGGGAGATAGCTGACAAATACTTAACGCCAAAGTTATGGAAAACTGAAATGCAGTTAACGCTATATCTCAAGTGAGTGAAGTCTTTGCACTTGTTTTAAGCAATTATCATCAAACATGTATGACAAATATCAACAAATTCACTTTATAGGGTCTTTAAATTAACCTGGTGTGATGTAAAGGCTTGCCTCTCAACACAATTTTTTGACAGTCAAAACTGAGCATGATTATTAGTTTTGCAGATAAGTTTCACGTGAAAACTATTTTACTGAAAACACCTCAAAACATCTGATGAAATCGAGCTACCATCATCACCAGCAGTCAAAGAATTCCTCTCCAACATCATTCATGGTATTACAGCTCAGACATTTGTAACATACAAAGCTCCACATCACAACGTGAGATTAGACTCATTTGGGTCATTAAAGAGAAATATTTCCTCCCTTGCCCCAGACATGCCCACACAGACATACACACACACACAAGCTCGCACTCACACACTCGCACACACCAGATGAAAGCATCTTTCACCAAACGCAGCTAATACCGTTACCCTCTCTTCCCGTTTGAAGGCGAAGTTAAATAAATGTCATTAATTCAAAATGGGATACACAAATCATTAAATCACAATACACGAGACCTGTTTTTGAATTTCATGGCAACAACAATGTTATTCTATCCGGAGGGTAGGCAACTCACACACCGTGCAGCACTGACCTAATAAGGCCAACCAAAACATTTTTATGAACAAGAAGGCTGCACACAATGCCATCACTTTTAATTTCACTTACTGGCAATTATAAAAGTGAAGAACTTCCTAACATCTGAATAAAAAAAAAAAAAACATCTTCCGATATTATGCTCTACATTTGGTTCATCCATTTTTGGGGGGTAAAGCAACTACAGTAAGTAAAATGTATTTCTTAGTGTAAGTTAGTGATTTATATTCAATGTTAATTTTGACATCTTGCATTCGGCCTTGTACATTCAATACATTCCCTTTACAAATTAAAGGTGATGCACATTATGGTAACTGCAAAAACACATTTAAATATCAATACATAAAATCTATCATTGGCTAAACACCCCAAATTAAACCCAAAAAATACAAAGCAATAAATGGAGTTGTCCCGATGTAATCGTGGTCGGAACGTGATTTTTAGCTATTGTTATTGGCTGAAAAAGATTGCATTTCTTAAAACTTCTTGTTTAGTTTCTTCATTTCTAAATTTCATAAATCAAATATTTTATTTGCTTACCTGATTTTATTATATTAATACATTGGGAGTTGTCACGTTGGGATACTTTTATCAAATAAAAAAAAAAGACAATTTAGATGCGCTATTTTTTTCTTCTTAATGCATTGATGAGGTATCGGATCGAGACTCTGTATTGGCAGATATTTAAAAACAAATGATTCAGACTTTGGGGTGTCTGACAGCTGACAAGCACAAAGATTGATCAGATAATCAGCCTCTCCAGAAAAAGCCTGGCCTGCTCCCAGAATGTTGCCATAGAATTGTGTGTCAATGTTTGATAGTGCTCCATGACTTATTGTTGTTAATTTCCCGTATTCCTGACATTACCGGTCTAAGGAGCTGCAGAGCGGGAGAAGCCTGATTGTTATGGATTTTTTTTTCACAGCAGTTCTCCTGGTGAAAATTCTCAAGCGAGCCAGTCTTCTCTGCCTCTACTGCCTGTATTCTGAGTTTTTCCCACCTGCCTTTTTGAAAAAACTGTTGTCAACCATTTAAACACCTGACTGTCTCTGCTTTTTAGGATCCGGATCCTGGACTAAATAATCCATAACACCGCCGTCAGAAAAAAATAAATAAATAACAGAGTTTCTCTAAAAACTAAAACAGAGTTTAAAAGCAAAATCAAAATAAAATAAAAAATAACTATTATGAGAAATCCCCCACATTTTTATAACACCGCTGTGTAGACATGCATGTTTGTAAGACTAATAATATAATCATTCCCTTCTATTGTAATGGAGGACAAAAGGGATGCTCATTTTTGTCTTAAATATACAGTAAATGTGAACGTAATATTTTAACTAATAAAATTGAGGGAGGGGGGAATAATATGAACTACTGACATGACTTACTACTATTACATGTTGTGTCGTGCGCATGAAGCGTATGTGATGAATGAATATTGTCTGTGTAAAATTTAAAAGTGACAGACGTTAAATCTCTGGGGTTTCATTGAGTGTTACATGAGACACAGCAAGACCCAATAGGACCTTTTTTTGTGTGTCGCGTGCAGCAAGTTTAAAATTGGGAACGGTGCAAAACGCCCTCCCTTTCTTGCTCGAGAAACTGTCATGCAGTTTTAAATGTTGGATATGTAATTATGTGACAATTTGAAGTGAGGATAAAGGGGCTTCACGCTAACAATTGTCACTCAAAAACTGAGGTCATTTTATTTTAAATTGTATATGAATAAAAAAACAATTAGTAAACTTATAATATTCATTAACATAATGAGATTGCAAAAAATATTTGTATCCTCAAGACGAGAATACGAGAACGCCATTCCATTACTGTGACTGTCTCCAACCGTATCTTAACACTTAACATTCATTGAAATTATTATTTGACACCTCAAATGAAAAATAAAAACAAATCTATCATTGTGCCACTTTTGCAACGGTGCTCTGTTTTCATGGTATGTTCAAAGAGTGGCAAAAGTTGAGGACAATAAATTGTGAGAGGGCTGATGATGAAACGATAGTGTAACCCTCACTAACTTGCCATACGTGCGCTTGGCATGCAGCATCCACTCTTCTGACTTCTCCTGCCGTCTCACACAACCGATAAGACTTGTGTCTCGCAACCTTATCTTGGGCCTAATTCACAGTTACTACATGGTTAAGCAGAATGTTGAAATGTATCAGCAAAAAAAAAATAGTTGCTTTCGGATCTTGGAATAAATCACAATATGATATAATATACAGTACGTAGTCTATTAAGTGTCAAGTGTATTTTATAGCATGCTTTGGTGCTGCCATAAACGGCACCTTAGTTTTCTCTCAGGATGCGCAAGCAGAAAGCTCTCAGTGGACCAATTAATGCAGACGAGTAGGGCAGTCAGCGATTTCCTGAGAGACTCAAACCTACTACTCATCTAAAGCTAGTCTCCATTACCAACGCATTTATCTCAATTGCATCAGATTTCTACAAATCTCGTAGCAGGTACCACAAAGTGGACACAATGCTTAAATTGCTCATCTCAAATAAATTGGGACTTGACTGTAGATTAACATGGACATCGAGGTTTTGTTTTTCAACACGTCTACGATGTTATTCAAGAAGACTGCTTGTGAATAATTTAACTCCATCTGTATACAAAAGGCATGTTTCCTTCTGCCACGCCGAAGTAGATCATGTGACTGTGTGCAATCAACTCATGAAAGACAACTCAATTTGTTTAACTGTAATCAATACAGACATGCCAGAGTAACTACTTGCTAAATGAGTCCTGTCATTGTGGCCAACATACAAATTACTGCAAAGATTGGGGGGGGCGAATGGTTTTGGCAAAGTGATAATTGCACAAAGAAGTAACTCAGCAAACGAGATGAGCGAAGGGGATGAGTGTAAACAGAGGTAAGGTGGGTGACAAACACCACTAGGGGACAGGAATGCAAATCCCATGGCAACAGCAACCGGCAAACAAGTCTAAAATAGGGGCAGTGTCCACTATTGCTATAGCAACAGAGGAAATGGGATTGGCTGAACGGAGAAAAAACAAAACAAAAACAAATAACTCCCACATAATTTTTCTCTAATAATACATCATCTTTGTTTATGAACACTCTCAAGATCTTTTTGCTGCTATTAGTTTGATATTGTAAATAAATCTGATATTCTTGTCTCAATTTATTGATTTAAAAAGAGAGAGAATAAAAATTAAAGTAGGTATACGATGGATTGCATGAGAACAAAAGCCATTAAAGTGACAGTCTTATTCGTTTTGCGCAGTAGGCAAATACTTCGTATTTACTGATTGGCTCGTCTCGGTAAACATCAACAAACGAAAGCTGTCGCCGGATTAAAAATCTCAACCGTCGGTTTGTTTACGAGAGCCATGTGCACCCGCTGCACCAGGAAGATAAAGACAACAGCGCGGTCCTACTCCTTGTCTTCCAGCAACCAATCACAATTCACACTCGGACCACTTTAACCAATCAGCGTGCAGTAACTTGGCCACGCGCGGCCAATAGACGCCGAGCACGGACCACTGATGCAAGAGAGATGCAACAGCTATCCCACTTCTTACAAACGAACCGATGTAGAAGTTTGAAACGACTATGGCTACTTTAAAACAATAACACCGAGTGTTAATAAGTAAAATGTGATATCCATTCGAGCCCGTGGTTGTGTTCGGGCGAGGTTTGTTTCCCGGAAGTGGAAGTGAACATACGACAACGCACAGCGCTCCAATCATCCATGCTACAAATAAGAATATTAATATTAAAAAATGTTTTCGAATTAAACGTTGTTACATTTTCCAATTCATTTTGCAATAAGAATGCGGTTGCTGTCATATAGGTACCTTCGTCCGGCAGAAAACAATAGTGAATGACTTCCGCCTCTCCAGCTTGCATATTTATTTGGACGCACAAAGGATGGCTGAATACATTTGCAAATACTATCTATCATTCAGTAAACTGCAAGTGTTATTTTTGCCGAAAACCACACGTAATTGGACGGTTGCTCTAGTATGGGACGCGGAAGAGGCGGAAGAATACAGAGCCCGGTAGCTGTGACGTCATTGGTTGCTAGGTGAAAGTGACCCTGATGGTTTTACAGTAAGACGCTGTTGCGCTCAGTTTACTATTCGATCGCCGAGCTTCAACAACCACTCTTCGTCCTCGTCCGCGCCGAGCTGACACAATGGCTTTTTGAATTTACCACGAAGTTATAACCGAGAAGACGCCGTGCTTTGCTTTGGCAACGCACCCCCAAGCTCTCTATACTAATTCTCTGCAAGAATGGAGTAAGTAACTCTCACTTTACCTGCTTTGTTATTGGGCAACTTTTTAAACATACGCTCCTGTCTCACACAAGTCTATTTACGTTGCTGTTTGTATAGTTTGCATTGCTTTTAGATAAAGTTTTGATAATACCATTCTGTATGCATTTCCAACGTTATATAAGTACATAACAAAAATTGTGACATTGTATGAATTGACCAATCTTTTTTCTTTCATTGTTTTTGGGTTCGCTAATATGCTGTCACATGGTTGTCATTCAAGCAGTTGAAATTCTTAAGTGATTAATTTGAAATGACTCAAAAGGCTTTAATCCAATTTAAAGATCATCTCACTCTTTGTGCGTGGTTCACTCACCGGGAGTTCCTTGGCAACCATTAGGCCCTTGACAGGCTCATAGTTCCCAAGTGGCTTTAGGATGTCATGTGTCAAGGGCATGTTGGTTAAAGAAGCCCACGGGACGGAGCGCTCTTGCTGTGTGATTACTATGAGTTCTCATCCCCATTCACTTGCATGATGCATTTTACGTCCTTACCCATTTCTCAACACTGTCATCGCCCTGCTCTAGGTGTCACTATGCCCACCCAGCTCTGCTCTCTGTGGCCCAGCTGTCAGACCCCGCCTGCTCCCAGCACATTCTCCGACTTGGCCTGAACCGAAGTGCCGATGGACAGAATGATGATGGCGACACCGACTCCTGTTTGGAAGACGCTTCGTGCGTGCCCGGCAGACCCCCTCGCTCTCTCTCACCCACAGGCTAACCACAGCCAATCACAGGGGTGCAGGGGGGAGGTGTCAGAGGGGAGTCAGCACTTAATTGGTGAGTTGTGGGCTAAGTGGGCTTTTTTATATTTTGCCACATCTCGGGTGGGCTCGACACTGCAGCACAACCTTCCTTGTCAGACAGTAAGTAACGTGGCTCAAATACCGCAAGACTTGCTTTTGACCATCACCAGATTTTCTGTGTTTTTACGGAATATTTGCATTGCTGTAAATTTCTGGAATATTTACATTTGAATATGATCATTTGCAACAGGTGATGTTCTCACCGACTGGATGACGGAAGAAGTGGACTTCTCCTCATACCTCCCGAACCCTCCCTCCCCTCCTTCTTCCACCAATGCCTCCCTTCCCCCGTCACCCCTTCAAAATGATATCCAGGTGCCCTCCGACTTAGAGGTTATGACCTCTCTGCTGCAAGAGGAACTAGCCCAACTGGAAGACTAC
The DNA here is from genome assembly GCF_059441095.1 of Idiotropiscis lumnitzeri. NCBI lineage: Eukaryota > Metazoa > Chordata > Actinopteri > Syngnathiformes > Syngnathidae > Idiotropiscis > Idiotropiscis lumnitzeri. The sequence continues at coordinate 4,353,861 of NC_142407.1, forward strand.
TTCCTGTCCGAGCCACTGCCGGAGAAAGGTCCCAGGCTGGGAAAATGCGACCGGGGTCCACTGCTGACGGGTCCTCAGCCATTCAGTCAGCTGCCCTGTGCGTCGTACTCCGCGCCCAACCAATCAGAAACCAGCCCATTTCTTCTTACCCTGGCAAGCGGAGAATTGGACTTGCTCAGTGTGTGTGGCGGGCCAGTAGGGCGGTCCAAAATTCCCAGGCACAGCCCGTATAGCTGCAGTCGCCCCAGCCCGTGCGTTAGGAAAAGAATCCCAGACAATGTGAGGTTAAGTGAAAGTTACGATAACAGTTCAAGTTCCAAAGGAATCAACTCAGGTAACTCATCGCTCAGTTATTGCTGCGTAGAAGAGGAGCAGTTAGTCGGCAAAGGCTACTGCCTGGGCAGTGCGGTGGAGCTCCGAAAATGTGCCATTCTAGCAAAAGAAGAGAAAAACTGCTTCTTCAATCACAACACTGTTGGCAACGCAAAAGTCGCTGCTGCCAGTGGCGGATTCCATTTTGGCGCATCACTTAACGACTCGCCAAAGAAAGAAGATTTGTTGATGTACAGCATGAGAGAGGTGAGTGGTGGCGGCGCTAACAGCGAGGTGCTGACCAGCATCAAAGCTGGTGTGGAGCTGACAAAAGCGACAGTTTCTTGGAAAGCCCAGAGCAGTGAAAGTTGTTATCTTTCGGGAACACCCCAGTCTGAGACCTATCATAGCTTCTTCACCGAGCAGGTCAAAGCTGAGAATCTGCAGATAGGGCAGCATGACTTGCACTGTAATTTCCTGGAGGATCCGGGCCCAGAGTGTCTTTTGATGGCAAGAGATAGTCTGAACTTGGAATCTTGCAGGTTGAAGGAAGACCACTGTGCTGTGAAATACGAATTTGATGTCATTCCCGCTGAAGGCGGAGGAGAGCGCAAACAGAAGAAGAGAGATCAGAACAAAACAGCCGCTCATAGGTAAACTACAAGTTCTTTTTGACCAAGTAAAAGTTTAGATATGGACGTCTTCATATAATCTTTCATTTGCAGGTATCGCCAAAGAAAAAGGGCAGAGTTAGATTCTTTGGAAGAACAGCTGCACTCCCTGGAAGGGAGGAACCGTGAGCTGCGTGACAAGGCAGAGTCTGTCGAGCGTGAAATCCAGTACGTCAAAGACCTCCTGATCGAAGTTTACAAGGCCAGAAGCCAAAGGCTAAAGCAGGACACAACAGAATAACCCCAAAGTCCCGCCAAGAAATCAGAACAGGGAAGTTGTGGAGCTTTTAATGTCATTTTGATTGTCCAAGACTGAATGTTGCTTTATTTTTAATACATAATGTATGTTTAAAAAAGAAAGAAAAAAAATCAAACAAACAATGGTAACATTGCTTTTACACTCCAACTCTTGCGGCCGGCAATGTTGTAATGACAATCATTGTGTCATACAATGTGAATTTCCGAATTATATTAGGGTGACTTATAAAAAAAAAAAAAAAAAAGTAATGCGGGTTCAGAATTTACTAGCCTTACTTAGGAATTGATGTCAAGAGTAATTTTTTTCCTTGTTAAGATTTTTTTTTCAAAATTCTCTCACTGTTGTCCGTTCATGTGGAACTTCATTCCTTCATTTAAAACTTAATACATTTTACTGATCTCTTTTTAGATTACATTTTACTTCTCATCAATATTTTAATATAGACTAAATGTCTCGGAATATGAATTGACCTGAATCATAACATGCAGCCTCTGAACAAAAATGTAGTATACTTTTAATTTTTTTTATTCTATTTAAAATGTTTCATATTTACATATAGTCCATTTTATTTAATTGTACCATTTTATTGTAAATAATATTGTTTTTAAAAAGTTAGACAGCATTGATTGACTTCAGCTTTAATGCAGCATTACTGAATGAGGTTTAAATGTTTGCTGCTTTTTTGTGCTTTGGTTATACTTTTGATGTTCCTGATTCTAGTGCAGATTGTTTATATTGTGAAGACATTTTGATACATTTTCCATTTTTCATAATCACAAATTATACGCTATGTTAATACAGCTCAGGATATCAAATTTGCTATCCAGTAAATCATATAGCCCTTCCTAAATGGCAGAAGAGGAAATTATTAATGTGTCTTCCATGTGACTTTAGAAATATTCCATTAATTATTTTGTTTTCTATTTAGATAGGATTACTATACCTTTGCTGCATGTCTTTCTGAAAGAAAAAAAATGTAGATAACGGGAGGAATCGGGATTCTTATTGCAATGTGTCATGAGCCTCAGGCTAATTGCACTAATTTGTAAAAACTTTTATATGTGAAGCGAATAGAGTGTAATGGTCCTTGCTTTGTAGCAAATTAACTAAGAAAAGCCTCATTAGATAGTTTGTTAATGATGCGCCTGAGTGCGTTACTTTGATTTCCACTGCTTGGCATAATTCGTAGATTCCGACTGGGCATATTTTTCCTATGCATTTATTTGAAGACAATCTTGAATATAAGCTCTGATATTATTTATTCAATTTACAGGACACAAAATCCCACGGCTTTGCCTCCTTGCGGCGTACTATCAAGTCAAGCCGTAGTTAACAAATATGGGATACCTAAAAATTTAAATTCCAATTCATCATCAAATCTGCGTATTTGTTTACCATTTATTTTTCTGTTAAAAATAAAGGTCTGGCATTACAAATCCTGTGTGCATATCTATTTAATTATTACAAGCTGAGCCAATTCCAAAGAGTCATTTACAACAACAACATAAGAATGAGCCTGTTAAATAATATTTTACATAATTTGAAGTTCAGTTACAAACTAATTTCATGTGGTAAGGGACAATACTTTACATAGTCACCGACTACACTGTGGACTGGTTGCTCGCCATTTACATGGAGGCCACATATCACCAGCCTCTTAAAATAACGGCCCAAGTCATATTTTGACACTAATTATTTTTTTTGCCTTAAACATCTCAGGATGCAGGCAACTTCTGCTAAAAACGGCTGCATCCGTAGTTCAACAGATCATTCAATTCTACCCCTGGAATGAAATTATGCAATCATTATTTTGTTCCATTTTTCGTGTTTTCTGAAAAAAAAAAAATTACAGGCCACTATTTTAAGAGGGTGACGATATATAGACATAGAGACAAGCATTCACACTCACATTGACACTGTCATGAGAGGGAACTGAACTGACTGCGCCTGCACTGAAGTCAAGCCTGCGAAGCTCTACGCCAATGGGAATGATGATTTACACAAATAAACACTAAATAATAAAAATGATTTTTATCTCGCACAGAATGATATTTAGTATTTTTAATCTTCTCTAGGATTTTGCAAATTGGATATTACCCAATTTTCTGTCATTCTAGTTTAGTAACAATGTACACAGTGATATATATGAGAGAAGAATTACATTTTCAAGATTATTTTAGTTTAGTGCTACTCTTATTGCATAGATTATTGAATTAAATTGCATAAACATTGCAATAATCTTGACCATGACATTTTCTGGCAGACACACCCAAGGTAACTCACTAAACATATGATGAATTTTGATCAGTCTCATCTGTCGGGAGCTGTCTAATAAGAGGAAGATAGTCACATTGTAGAGGTGCATGCTGGGCCTGAAGTAGTCGTCCTCTGGCATCCAGTGATACTAAGACCTTGGAATAAAGAAATACAATCAGACACAATATGTAGTGCTCATAAAATAATATTAAAAACGTGCCCTTTGTTGATTACCTGTCGTAATGCATCCTGCTGGACGTACAAACTTAAAGTTGCAATAGCAGCTTCTCTCACTACATTGTGGGAATCTGTGCAAGCGGCTCTCAGAAGTAGTCTGGACACGCTTTCTTCCAGCAGCTCGGGTACGACGCCTTGAACGTGTAGCAGATTTCCCAGAGCGGCACAGGCATGGAGACGAGTGAGGGCATTAGGGTCGGAGGTCAGTGACGCCAGTGTGGCCCCCGTCATCCTGGCTTCTTCTAGCCACAGTCTCATCTCATCATCAGCTAGCTTGTTCTCAATTGTCACCCTGCTTGAACCCTTGTGTGGTTCATTGTCGTTCACGTTTAGCCACTCTGGAATGTTGCTTACGTTTACATTGCGATTTCCTATATTAGAATCAGCCTTCACGGCAATATAACCCAACCATTTGCCAATTGACAAGCAAGCCGCCTGGCGCACATTCACATTAGAATCCTCAAGAAGGTCTATCATGCTTTTAAAAATGTTAAGTTGTAAATTGGGCAATTTAGGCAACCTGAATGGATACAAATTTCCCAAAACTTTGCATGTGGCGGCCCTGATTGGGTCATAAGCATGAGTGACAGCTCGTTGCAACACAGACGATTCAATGTGAAGTTGGAGGCGACCAGAGTGAGGGCAAAAACGGGTGATGAGGTATAAGAGAGAGAGGAGCTCTACTGCAACATCCCCCAGCTCATCCAACTGCAGCAAATCATAGAGCAAAGAACCGGCGGTTCTGGTCGGTGTCTGCTGACCCGATGGAGTGAGTGCCGATGCAGAGAAAAAACCAAGAGCAGCTTTACTGAGGTGGAAAACAAAACGTTGACGGTCGCGCAGCAACAAGCGGCGCAGAAGTGACAGTGGCAGCTCCACTAATGAAACAGGAAGCGTTTGAATCACCTGCCAAAGAATGAAACAAGAAACAGACATCAAAATCACCATAGATCAAAAAGAATACTACAAATTACAGGGGAGATATACGGAAAACAATAATATGCCCGATGTGAGTATTTTGCAAATGTTATCCTTTATTGCATCACTGGATTATGTTTGCTCCAACAGTCAGCATCTCTGGATTGGGTACTCTTCCACAAAGAACTTTAAATGAGATTCTAAGGAACAAAATGGACCAAAATTTGGACTCCAAATAGTCGTTTGTGGCAAAACAAAATCTTTCATTTATCTTACAGTTTTGACTTCTTTTATGATATGAAATAGAATATTCACATTGAAGATTGGTACTGTTATTTTGTTCGGACAACAGTACGTACTAACCTGCAGAAGCCCTTTAACAACACCACAGCTGTCATACAACTGCAATATCGTAGAACCGGTATGTGAATTCAAGTCCAAAGCAAATGGAAGGCAAAGCAAGTTGCAGCTCAACTCGATTAAACTCTCGCGAATCTCCTCAAATGTATCTGAATGGCCTTCAGCAAATATAGAACTGTGGGGGTAAAATATTTTTTTTCAATTTTTGATTTTAGTGATGCTCTTTGCAGGCAAAAATTAAACTTTAACAAGAAATCTGAAAAAAAATCATCAACACCAACCATTCAGAGTTCAGCAGCCAGCCAAGTATATATACAAATGATGATTCGCTCTCAGAAAATAGGGAAATATATGAATACGGATCCTTGGTGAAGACCAACAATGAGACAGACATAAGAAAATGCAGTCCTGAAAGAAGAAGAACATGGACAATGAATATGAGTATTTTCATATCTAATATCTACTTTAATTAATTATGTGTGTTTACCTTTTGTTGAACAGAAATCCATGTCTGGCTTTGTCTTTGCCAACACAGTGCCAATCCCTTTCCAAAGGTGATTAAACATGAGTGGATCGCAATATACAGACCCATGATCATGCTGTGCGGAAGAAAAGGGGACAAAGAACACAGTTTCAAAGGAAACAAGATGGCATTCTCTAGATGGCCTCTAAAAAAACAACAAAAAAAAAATGTGTTGCCTTACCTCTGAGAGTGTGTGTAGTAGCAAAGCAAGGAGACCATCACAAAGACCCCAGCCAGGCGGTAGTGGAAGTTGGAGCTGGCCAGGAGGAAAAAGCGTAAGTCATATAATTCATAAATCTATGGTAATAAAAAGTTTAAAAGATTGTGTACCTGACATGAACCAGACACAAGTCCTTTCAGCAAGGAAAAGATCCGTTTCACGTCAGCTTTAACAGCAATCTCATGATGACAAAACAGAAATAAAATACCTGCAGCCAGAGGCTTAAGAAGAAGACAACATCATCAACAGTTGTACAAAAAAAAAATACACAACTGTTTGTCGCTTTATTTTATAATTCATTTCGTACTTACGGCTAAGGGTTCAAATTCTGCTTGATGAAGAATTGTCATGAAGGGCTTGATGAATTGTTCAGGTCTGTATGCACAAACAATGAATGAGGTAATGTACAGTGGGCATAAAAAGTCTAGACACCGCTGTTCACATGTTTTTTTTTCTGATAATCAGGATAATCACTGCACAAACTTTTACATAAACATACAATAACACATGTGGTAAAATAACAATATGTTTGTCAGAGACAACACTGCTTATCTCCAAAACAGTAAAGCGTGGTGGTGGTTGTGGGGCTATTTTTCTTTAGCTGGACCTGGGGGCTTACACAAAGTAAAGGGAATTATGAACAATTCAAAATAGAAGTCAGTGTTAGCACAAAACATTCAGGCTTCTGCAAGTAAGCAAAAAAAAAAGTCAGGATGCTGAGACTCTCATTTAAGATGAGTGTGATTGTGATTGGTTAATTCTGAACATTCACATCACAGTTATAAGAGGGTGTGCAAACTTGTGCAACCACGTTATTTCAGTTGTTTAAAGGGGAAGTCAACCACAACATTTTCTTCACAAGAATATGTTCTATACAGGCCCACTGGTCGAAACATGTCATTGTGAATAATATTGTGTTTGTGGAATATGAGTTAAGTAGTAAAATCCATCCGTTTTTGTCCATCTCAGGAGGCGGCCATTTTGCCACTTGCGGTCGACTGAAAATGACATCACAGTTGCACAGTGCTCAGATACCGAACAATCATGGCTCAGCTTCAGGAAACAGGTGGGCCGTTAATGGTTGTTATCTGAGCCCTGTGCAGCTGTGATGTCATTTTCAGTTGACAGACGTGACAAAATGGCCGCCCACAGATGGACAAAAACGGGTGGATTTTGCTCCTCAACTCATATTCCACAAACACAATATTAATCAGTATTCTATGTTAAGACTAGTGAAGGCTCATAGAACATTTTATTGCAAATAATTTTTGGGGTTGACTTCCCCTTTAATTTGACGTCTACTCTAGAAAACATCTTTTAAAAAAATGACTTTTCAATGTGTTGTAAATGTTTTGAAATGATTTATCTTGGTCACATTTTTTTCTTTAGATCACGAAAACCTGACATTTAAACAGGGGTGTGTAGACTTTCTATATCAATCACTTATTTGTACATACACAACACTCAGTGGGAAGAAACATTACTGATCAAACCTATTTTGTGTTCTTAACCCGTCATGGTTCCTCTCCCAGTAGATCAGCAAAACAACAAACACTTCTCCAAGTGTTGGCAGAGTCCACGGCTGCTGCTCAATAAAAAGGTTGGATGAAGGTTTTGACATTTTTATCAGAATCAAAACTGAAGTTACAAAATTACCACCTGAATTAAATGTGAGTTTTCCACACAGCTGTGAACCAAGTCAGTGAGGAGGCATGGCAGTCCAAGTTCTCGGCCAATGTGGTTCCTCACGGCAAGGTCTGAGGTCAGAATCAGGTTCTGCAGGACTTTCAGTGGGAGGTGAATAGGCTGCATATCTTTCAGGACGCCATCATTCAGCTTAGCACAGAAAAAAGACAAAATTAATTAGATTAAATGAAATGTGACATTTCATGTTTAGTTCAAAATCAAATCAAATTACCTGTTGCTTAAAAACTAAGATAGTGGAATTCAGTTTCACAATAATGGTGGTGTAGTCTAAAGAGTCTTGCGTTTGTCGTCTTGGATCTGACTCGTCAACAAGCTTCCACCAAAAATCTTCACTGTCAGCTGTCTGAAAGAAGTTTTAATTGACAAACTAGCCCTTTCACATATAGCGATTTTTTTGTTAGTTTTTTGCAGAGATGCAAATGTGCATCAATTAATTGGTCTTACTATGCAACTTGACATATTTGCAGTGACTTCAGGTTCGTTTTTCGGTGCCCTTCGGTTTAGTCGTGGTCCGACTTCTAC